>NW_008355272.1:1577740-1578229 GCF_000622305.1 Nannospalax galili
TGAATGGCTGGGGTTGCCGACAACACAGCAGACAGCAGCAGGGATAACAGAGTATAAGGGCTCTAGTTGGGGGAGGTAGGGTATTGGAGGGTGCCATCTGGGAAGTGGGTGTATAGTTGAATAAGATGGTTTGGGATGTTCTGTGTGATATACACAGAGAGGAAAAAAATCAACAAATTTAAAAATGTATTGTATTTGAGGAGGAAGCATAAAAGTTTACATCATGTTATATAGTAGAGGTGATGAACATTACCATTGAAATCTACCCCATGACTTTATAGACATACACAGGCACCAAAGATCCGAGTGCAACCAATTATGACTAGTAGTAATCAGTTACATACAGATTAGAGATGCATGTGCCAACATCTCAGCATTAGTAGCAAAACCAATGAGTCTTTCTGTAAGAAACAGTATGTTTTAGAATGAAATGGAGATCTTTTTTGAGGGTTAAAATCTCATTCAATTTTATGTCTTACAGGGTTTATA
>NW_008355272.1:1578422-1617823 GCF_000622305.1 Nannospalax galili
CGTGTTAATTAGTAGATGTGAAAAACATTACTGTTGAAATCTACCTGATGACTTTATATCCATGCTCAGGTGCCAAGGAGCTCAGAAAGTAACCGACTGTGACTAGTAGTAATCAGATGTATAGAGATTAGAAACGCATGTGCAAACATCTTAATACCAATTGCATTAAAAATGAATTTTTCTGTATGAAACTGTGTGTCTTAATAATGAAATGGAGATCTTTTTTAAAGTTTAAAACGTCATTTAATTTTATGTCTTATAGGGTTTATACTGAGTACAATATTGTATAACTGTATTAATTCAACTGTAAAACTGAAAATTTACAGCCAATTTTGAAACAGATGCATCTTAGCTCTGGAAATTGTTATTGAATATGTCAATGCTGTTGTCAGGAAATGCTTCTTCTAATTATGTGGTTATTAAATAAATAATTTAAATAAAAAACAAAGAGCCGGGCGTGGCGGTGCACGTGTTTAATCCCAGCACTTGGGAGGCAGAGGCAGGCAGATCTTTGTGAGTTCGAGGCCAGCCTGGTCTACATAGTGCATTCCAGGACAGCTGGGGCTACAGGGAGACCCTGTCTCAAAAAGACAAAAAAACCCAAAAAACAGAAAAGAGGACATGAAGTGGGGAGGGCAGTGTGCGGGGGCGTCCACCAGGAGTCGGAGGTGGACAGTGGGATTGGCAATGATCAGAATACATGGTACACATACATGAAATTCTCAAAAATAATAGATATTACATTAATATAAAGAAAAATAGTCACTAGAACCTACAAGAAGCAAAGAAGAATCTTCTGGAACCTTCAGAAGGACCAAGGTCCTGCTAACATCTGGATGTCAGACATCTAGCTTGCAGACCAAATAAATTTCCATTGTTTAAAGCCACCCAAGTAGTTTGTAGTAGCCCTGGTGGGGTGCTGGTAGAGACTCCTGTCTCTAATCTCTACTCTTCTTTGTTAGAATAGTTTCTATTCCCTGTGGTTACAAACTCCACTATTCCCTGAACCAAATAGCTGCCAATGAATTGTACATCTCAATCAAGCTTCAAGAAAGAGAAGCAATACTGTTTGCCTCTCTAGGAATGGGCTTTTATTGGCCCTAATAATCTATATGAAGTGCTTAGCCCAGTGCCTGACATGTAAGAGACATTTAGTAAATGTTAATTGCTCTTAATATTTGAACTGGTGCTAGAACTTCTTACCAAGTTTAATAAGTGTCAGGCCATCAACATCAGCTTCTGTGCAGATCCATTCTGTGGATGACAGTGTTCTTGGGTAGAAGCAGCTGGTACTTAATAGCCATCTGGCATGCTGTGACCAAGCACAACTATATCTCTACAACATGGAACAACCCCAGCAGCAATAAATAGCTGAACTGGCTGCATTCACAAAATATAATGGCTGTCCAAGAATTCAAAAGTCTTCCTGATACCCTCTGCTCTGAATCCAAGGCCAAGCAAATCTCTTCGTAGTAGGCAATAACTCAGATCAATAGTGGCTGCTATTTGCAAACAAGAATCCAAGATAAAGGCTGACAAGATGGCTCAATGGGTAAGGCAGGCACTTGCTGCCAAGCTGGATGACCTGAGTTGAATTCCCAGGACCCATGGTGGAAGGGAAGAAAAGACTCCTGAAAGTTGTCCTCTTATGATCACCATGCACACCATGATCCCCGAAGAGATATGTGTGCCCCTGTGTTCATAGCAGTGTTTTTCACAATAGTAAAAAACAAGCAACTCAGGTGTCCACTGATAAATAAATGGATGGATGAGGGGGCTGGAGAGATGGTTCAGCAGTTGAAAGCACTGGCTGTTCTTGCAGAGGACCCAGGTTCAATTCCCAGCATCCACGTGGTGGCTAACAACCATCTGTAATTCCAGTTCCAGGGACCCAAAATCCTTTTCTGACCTCCGTGGTCATTGCATGACATGGGTGCACTTAAACACATGTAGGCAATACAGTCATACACATAAAATAAAAATAACAAAATAAACCAATTTATTTTTACTCTTAAAGTCATCTGAGGATGTTCCTTGGAGGTAACATAGGCTTGGGAGGAGCCCCTGGCTCCTTTCTTTAACAGTTCTGTCTATGTAAAGATAAGTCAAAGGTCCTGCTCAACCATGGCTGGCTTCGCTTGGGAGCATGGAGGAAATATATCCTCTGTGTTGACCCTCCTCTTTGTAGACTGAACACTGGTTCAGGTCCATCTGGTGGGGTCTCCACAGCCTCCTTGATCAAGAGGACAGGTGACTCACCACAGTTACAGGACATTTTGAGAGATGCTCATAGTTCCCTGGAACTTGGTCGACCTAGGAGGGAATGGAGCAAAAACTGCCCTTTTTGTCCCTCTGTCCAAATTAGTACAGGTCTCATAGTATGTCTGTTAAACATCCAATAAGGTTAGTTCTACCAGTCTTGTACTTTTAATTATCATGTGCCATGTAGATAGAGTTTGGGCAAAGATCAAACACTCTCAAATAAAACTTGCCTAGACATATATTACATTCTTTGATCTGGTTGTATATGTAATTTGTCAGTAGGTTATTGGACTAATATGGTTCACTCTGGTTTCCTAAAACCAGATAGGCATTACTTATCTCTCACATTGTCTAACCCTTCCACCATGGTTTCCCCATTGAAGGTGCCCCCATTTTTCCCATTTCTCCCTTAATAACACCCTTCTCCTATGGTCCCACCTCGCTTGAGCTCCTTCTTTCCCTTTATCCCCTAGGTTCCTTGTATACCCTTCCCTCCCCTCTCCCCTTAAAATAACCCCATTTTTATCCATATCTCCCTTGTTAACAACTGTTTTCTACTATTCTCTTTCAGATTCTTTCTTTTCCTTTACCTCCCTGGCTCCTTTTCATTAACCTGGTTCCTGTAGTTATGCCTGAATACATACTCACTTATAAAGATTTGGTGCTAGGACCCACATATAAGGGAGAACATATGTAGGGGTTTTTTGGGGGGGGTTGTTTGGTTTTTTTTCTGAGTCTGTGTTACTTCACTTAGTATAACAGTTTCTAGTTCCATCCATTTACCTGCAAATTTCATGATTTCATCTTTCTTTACTGCTGAGTAAAACTCCACTGTATAAATGAACCACATTTTCATTATCCACTGGGCCAATTGTAGGATCTTAAATACCCAAAAGGAGAGTATAACCAAAGATTAATGGGGTCAATATAATTTTTAAGAGTCCATATGTGTAGCTAAAGGCTACATAACAAGAAAAAATGCCAGATAGGAGATACCCACCTTTGAGTTATTGGCCCAAAAGACTCCCAGACAGTAACCCAGCATAGAACTGAAAAAATGAACAGCAGACCCCAATCTTACCTAAAGAAGTATTGACAACTGATTGCTGTTAGATGAGGAACAGCTGATCTTCCTGAAACAACGATCTTTAGATAAGCTGACTAGATTCAGCAGACAGACAAGCACTGGGGAATGGCTGGGGTGCCAGCAACACAGTGGACAGTAACAGGGATGACAGAATATATGGGCTCCAGTGTGTGGGAGGGATGCTAAGGATCTGAGTGTAACTGACTCTGACTAGTAATGATCAGATACATAGAGATTAAAGATACATGTGCAAACATCTAATTTTAGTAGCATTAAAAATGTAGGAAACAGCGTGTTTTAAAATGAAATGGAGAGCTTCTTTAAAGGATAAAAACTCATTCAATTTTATGTCTTCCAGGGTTTATACTGAGTTCAATATTGTATAACTGTATTAATTCAACTGTGAACCTAATAATTTACAGCCACTTTTGAAAAAGATGTATCCTTGCTCTGAATATGTTAAAGCTGTAATGAAATTTTCTTCCAATCATGTGGTTATTAAATTTAAAATTTTTTTAAAGAATAATAATAAAATAGTAATAAATAATAAACAAACGGATGAACAAAATATTATATATACATATATGTGTGTTTATCAGTCGGATTAGGCTTCCATAATAAAATACTGTTAGCTAACCGTCTTAAACAACATAAATATATTTTCTCACAGTTCTGGAGGCTAGATGTCCAAAATCAAGTGTCTCCTGATTCGGTTTCTGGTGAGGGCTCTCTCCTGGCTTACAAATAGACACCTGCTCTCTATGTCCTCACAAGACCTTTCATGGTGCATGACATGGAGAGAGACTCTTGATTCTCTTCATATGAGAAGACTGCTTCTGTCACATCATGGTCCTGCCCTTTCAATCTCGTTTAACCTTTAATTGCTCCCTTACTTCAAATACAGCCACATTGTGGGGTTGGGGGCCAGAATCAGAGCTCTAGCATATGAATCTGGGAAAGTAACATTCAGTCCACGGAATGATGTAGTCTTAAAAAGGGGAAACATTCTGACACCTGCTACAAGGGTGAACCTTTGGGGCATGATGCTGATTTAGCCAATCATAAAAGACAAACATTGTATGAGTCTGTTCATAGGAGGGACCTAGATCAGTCAAGTTCACAAAGACAAAGCATAATGGTGGTTGTTCCATGGGTGCAGTTTCAGCCTTACTAGCTGAAGAGAGTTTTGGAGCTTGATTGCACAACAATGCCCATGTACTTACTAATAAATTTTACACCCCAAATGGTTAAGGATATGTCTGTGCATCTTATTACAATTAAAATGATAAACTAAATAGGGCTGGGGTGACAGCTCAGTCAGTAAAGTGCTTGCCTCACAGGCATGAGGACTTGAGTTCTAGCTCCATGTAAAGGGCTGGGCGCAGTGGCACACACTTGTAATCTCAGAACTGGAGAGGAAGGAACAGGTGCTCCATAGGACTGGTTAGCCAGGTAGCCTAGCCTGATCAGCAAGTTCCAGGACAAATAAGAAACCCTGTCCCAAAAAGCAAAGTAGGCTGGGCACAGTGGCACATGCCTTTAGTCCCAGCACTCAGGAGGCACAGAGGAAGGAGGATCTCTGTGCGTTGGAGGCCAGCCTGGTCTACAAAAAATTCCCAGTCAGCCAGGGCTACATAGTAAGACCCTGTCTCAAAACAAACAAAAAAAAAAAAAAAAAAAAAAAAAAAAAAAAAAAATCCATTAAATCTCGACCTTTTTACTTGGTATATCCTTAAGATCATAATATATTGGTTCATCAGAGTTGATAATTCATACATACTTATGAATAGATGAAATCTGTCAAGTGGAAAGGATACTAAATAAACTTTCCTAAGAAGTCTTAGAAGCCAGGCGTGGTGGTACACGCCTAGCGGCTTACAACGCATTGCACAATACAGGTGCACTTACCTACATGCAGGCAATACAAGCATACATATAAAATAAAAATAATTTTAAAATTACATTTTAATCCTTTGGGTGAGTAGATATTATTGAATACCAGGTTCCCTAAAGAGTTTGTTGGGGTCTCCAGTGATCAGGCCATATTAATGGTTCCTAAATAGACCTCTATCCCAAGCAGGAGTTGGTAACTTGAACTGGCCCTTATATGTCTGGGTAGTGAACCATCTGTGCTCTGGTCACTGTGCTGGTGCAGCAGCTCTGTCTGGATGTTTCAGGCAGCATTTTATAAGGAGGCAGCAACTTTGGTCTCAGAAATGAACAGTGTCACTCCTCTGCCATTAAACTTATCAAGATTATTCTCCAAGAAGGTGCTTCTAGATCTAACACTGATACCACAGACCTCCTCAGCCCAGCTGTATGGGAACAGCTTGCCAGGCTATCAGGTTCCCATCAGAGAACAGTTGCAATTCACCCTATGGAATGTTCTACCTAGAATGGCCTCAGCAATCATTTCATCATTATGAAGAAACTGAGGCCCAGAGAGAGTTTAAGAGGCTTGCTTAAGAGACTCGAGCCTTTGAAAACCAAATCCAGATAAATTCTCACTAAAACAGGCTGCCTCACAAAAATAAAAGTACCTCATGAGTTTCTGTCATCTTGGCTCAGGGATCATGCCAAACTTTTCTGCATCATTTCAGTTTTAATACATGCACTGCCAAAGTGAGCATGTATAAAAAATGTACATTCCTAGCTATGGTAATTAAATTCTTGGCTCATCTATACATTTCACTATAATAGCAATATCCTGTCATCTTGTTAACTGTCTTGTTGCTGGTCCACTCTCCTCTATCCCCCATCAGGTTGCAAATTCCCTGAAAACAGGGATCGGCCTGCTTACATCTCCAAGACAGTGTCTAATATAAATAAGACCCTGGATAGATAGTGGTTAAATAACTGATCGTGCAAGAGGGACCTGTGTCCTCTGTAAGGGCAAACGTTTATTTCATATCTTAGTCTTAGAAGAAACAAAGCCCCAGAGAACAGGCACAGCACAGGCAAGGTCTCAAACATGTTATCAGCACACAACGCAGGTATATACATGGTTTTTGGTCTGATTTTGACTTCTGGGGTCTTCTTGCCTTTAAGGACTTCGTTTCTTATGTATATGTTTGTTTCTTGATAATAAAAATCAAAGCTTCAAATGTATACTTAGCACTTGGAAGGTGGCAACTAGAAGATCAGAAGTTCAAAGTTATCCTTAGTCACATAGCAAGTTCAAAGCCAGCCTAGGCTACATGAAACTCTATCAAAAAAATTTACATCAGGAAACAGGTGGCTAAATAAAATATTTTAGCATGCTCCAATTTTTAGTCACAAGATCTGCTCTGTTTTCAAAGTTAACTAAATTGATCAGTTATCTTTTTATGTATCAAGGAACCCTATGTGGTCCAGTATATAAAGAAACAACATCAAGATGGTTCAGCAGGTAGAAGGACCTGCTACCAAGCCCAGCTACCCAAGTTCAATTCCCAGGACCCAAACGGTAGAAAGAGAGAACAGACTCTCTCGAGTTGTACTCTGACTGCCACAATATGTTCTGTAACACGCGCACACACACACACACACACGCACGCACTCACGCACGCACTCGCACATGCGTGCAAATAACACTTTTTACTGTCAGGCTCCAGGCATTGGGATTGATGAAAACCATTACCATTTAACAGATTTAACAAGGGAAGAAGTAGTCCCAGGGGATCCGACAGCCTCTTCTGACCTCCACAGGCATTGCACGACACAGGTGCACTTACCTACATGTAGGTAATACTCACGTACACATAAAATTTTTAAAAAATTATATTAAATTTTTCTTTAAAAGCACTTGTCTCACAATGAGAAAGAACTTCAAAACAATTCATATCCTTTACTCATGCTTCTCACAAGTGAAGAATTACTGCCAGCTGTGCATGATGGCACATGCCTTTAATCTCAGCTCTCAAAAGTCAGAGGCAGGCCAATCTCTGTGAGATGGAGGCCAGCCTGGTCTACATAGCAAGTGCCAGGCCAGCTGGAGCTACAGGGAGATCCTGTCTCAAAAGAAAAAAAAAGCCAAAAAACAAACAAACAACAACAACCAAAAAAATCACAGTTTGGAGCATCGTGCAAGAGATCTGTGGATACTGCAGGACACAGGTGCACCTACCTACATGCATGAAATATTCTCATACACATAAAAATTAAATTAAAATATAATTTTTTTAAAAAAGAGAAAACACTTTTCTTTCCCATCTGCTGTTCTACAAACACATCAACAATCCCTTCTGCATGGTCTTGGTGCTCTCCCCGATCAAAATGGAAAAATACTCTCACAAAGTTAGCTCTTCTCCAACCTCAATTCTCAGACAGTAGTAAATGAATGCAAAATACATAAGCCTTTAATAGAAAAAGAAGGAGGAAGAGGAAGAGGAAGAGGAAGAAGAAGAAGAAGAAGAAGAAGAAGAAGAAGAAGAAGAAGAAGAGGAAGAGGAGACGGGGGGGGGGGAGGTGGAGGAGGGGCATGGCTCAGTGGTTAGATTCCCAGCACCCACATGGTGGCTGTGAACTATCCTTAACTCCAGTTCCAGGGGAATCTGAAGCCCTCTTCTGACCTCCGCAGCATTGCATGACACAGGTGCACTCACATACATACAAGCAATACACTCATATACATAAAATAAAAATAATAATTTTTTTAAATAGTAAAAAAAAAGTAGCTGGTGAGATGGCTCAGCAGGTAAAGGTATTTGCTGCACAAGGCAACCTGAGTTTGATTCCCCAGGACCCACATAAAGATGGAAAGATTAGAACTCCACAAAGTTTTCTTCTGACATCCACATGTGCATCATGGCATGGCTGTCCCCCAATACACACATCATGCACGTATAATAACTAATTTTTTAACAATAGTAAAAAGAATAAGACACAGATTTCAGAAAAGTTCAGAGAGATGAGGAACCCATGGGAAAACAACAGGTGTGAGGGCAGAAGTCCCAATCTAGAGCAAGGTGCTCAATATGTCACACTGGAAGAATGTCAGCCCAGGCTCAGGAGTATTTGGTGCAAGTAGGAGGCAATCTGAAATAGAAAGTTGTCAGAGATACACACCAGGATAAAGTAAACTGAGCACTAATGTCCTCTGACCACTTTACCTCACCACACACAGCTTAGGACATACAGTCCCCTGGAATTGACATATCCTCTAGGCAAACAGTTGGGTAACCTCCTTAAAGAAACAGAACGTTCCAAGAGAAAGAATTTATGCCCAGCTTCCCTCTCAAGAAACCCCCCTGTGAAATGCCTATGAAGAGGGATTTAGCAACCTAGAGAAGAATTGCACAAGCACTTGTTCTCTGAGCAACGGATCTACGCAGGAGATATGTTGACAAAAATATGAAAGAGATGCACGCACAAGGCTATTCCTAACTCCTAACTGTACTTGTTATAGTAAGAGACTGGACCCAAATTTTGTCAATGGTAGGAACAAGCTGAATAAACGGCAGCATGTCATGACAATGGAGAACCCTGCAATTATACAAAGAAATGAGGAAGAGGCCTATAAACCATTACAAGTTCATCTCCACAATGCACTGTTAAGAGGGGAGGAGGCAGAGAACAGAAGTTCAGAAGCATGTTGCCTTTTGTATAAGAAGGGAGAGATAGTAACACTAAAAAAACATTTTATAATAAACAATGCAAGGATAAAACACAACCAACTTTTTAAATCCTTACCTCAGCACCCCAGTAAAAAGGCAGAGATTGGCAGACTTGATAAATGGGGGAAAAGCAAGAACCACCTATATGTTCTTCACAAGAAGCTGTATACACATAAAGGCAAATTAAAAGATGTAGCTGAGAGAGGCTGGGAGTAGATCAGTGGTGGAGTGCTTGTCTAGCAAGTACAATACTGAGTTCAATTTTCAGCACTGCAAGGAGAGAGGAAGAGGGAAGGAGAGAGACAGAGAGAGAGAGAAAGAGAGAAGAGAGAGGGAGAGAGAGAGAGAGAACAGTTCTTCACGACCTTAGAACACTAGTCTCATTTGTCACTTTCAAAGTGCACTCTGAGCAGACAGTGGACTTCCCTGAGTATACTTTTTTCAAGGCTTTCCATGACTTTAGCAATAACAAACATGCAATAACAATAACAAACTAGCATTTTAAATATTTTATTTATTATTTTTATTTTATGTATGAGTGTTATGCCTGCATGTACATAAGTGCACCCATGTCATGCAATGCCCACGGAGGAGAGAAGAGGTTGTCGGATCCCCTGGAACTGGAGTTATGGACAGTTGTTAGCGGCCCTGTGGGTGCTGTGATTCGAACCCGGGTCTTCTGCAAGAGCAGTCAGTGTTCTTAACTGCCGAGCCATCTCTCCAGCCCCCAGACTAGCATTTTAACAACAACAAATTAGCTTTTTTGTGTTTATCATTGACCCACAGCAGCCACATACCACAGCTATCACACCAAATGTGCCTGGCTTTTCACCTATACCTTATCCAAATTAACCACAGGCTAATTAACAGTGCAACTGTTAGCACCCCTCCACACACACACCCCACTACCACCACCAGCACCACCACCACCACTACCATACTACCCCACACCTCACTAATGATAGCTCCTCCAAATTTTCCATTTTAAGAATTAGCTTTTTTTTTTTTTTTTGGTCTTTTTGAGACAGGGTTTCCCTGTAGCCCCAGCTGGCCTGGAACTCACTATGTACACCAGGCTGGCCTTGAACTCACAGAGATCCGACTGCCTCTGCTGCCTCCCAAGTGCTGGGATTAAAGGCGTGCACCACCACACCCGGCAAGAATTAGCTTTTTAAGGTCATACTTGTTAGTGATCTTGGTCTGTGCTTCCCAGACAGCCAAATCCAAGACAATCCCAAGGGACTAGAGTGTGGGGAGTTACAGCAGGTAAAGAAGGAAGAGAGGAGCACTAACCAGAGGCACTGGCAATTGGACCCTGCCCCGGCAGGTGGGACCACCGGCTTGTCAGCACAGAAGTAGGCAAAAGGAAAACAGGTCAACCAGCTTTTGTTACTGCGCAAAGCCAGGATGAGGGGTTGCTCTTATGAGGACACCCACTGGGGAACCCCAATGTCTCGCCTCAGCATTGGCAGGGAAGCCTTCTGGACATGAAAGAGAATCACAGCATGGAGCAAAGGTTCTGTGCATATGGCACTGGTCATACCCCATGGAAAGATGCTTCTACCATCCACAGCTGGAACAAGATGGGAGAGAGTGAGGTAGAGAACCCAGGATGGCACACAGGAGGGGTCCAGTACAGAATATCTACAACATTTATACCAAAAAGTGTACTTAGATGTGAAATGGTGAGAGATTTTTTTTTCCAAAGTCAGGAACAAGATACGTTGCCTGAGTACCGTTCTATCAACTGTGTCCCGGAGGTCAGAGGCAACGCAGTACAGCAGTAAGAAAGACAAGATCTACAGGGGTTGGGAAGGAAGAGCATCAAATATTTCCTGACTCAGGAGCCTTTGGATGTTCAATGCACAGCTCAAGGTTGCTCCATTTAAAAGCAAAAAGACACTACATAAATACTGATAGTATAGAAAGCAAAACCAGTGGGTTCTGAGTCCTACATGTGTTGTGTATTTCCCCTTATTTAAGTCCAAATCCATTTAAATAAACTAGCATTTTTTCATGAAAGGCAATATTGGAAGGATAAACAGAATTGTTACACAGATTGAAAAGAAAGGTGACTAATGCCACCAGCCTGCTTCAGATGGTCTCTTGTGGTAAGCTGAATGATTCCATGAGTGGGCTTTGACATGCAATTTGCACATGGAGACCCTAATCCAGAAGAGCGAGGGAACTTCACACTTAGAGGTGGAGCAGGAGAAGCTCCGCTAAGAGACTTGAACATTCCTTTCCTTTGACCTAGGTTTGTTGATAATGGATAACCTGCATCTTCACTACTTAAAAGAAAGAAAAGTTTTTCTTAGCTGTAAGAAGAGAAAACTAGCTGGACTTGGTGGCTCAGGCCTTTAGTCCCAGCACTTGGGAGGCAGAAAAAAGAAAAGAAAAGGAAGAGCCTAGAAAACCATGTCTTTGAACAATTAGGGAACTGTTCCCCTGGCATTGGTGGAAGTTATTTGAGGACTTTATTAGTCACTTTTCTGTAACTGTAATAAATCATCATGAGCAAGGCAACTTATAGAAGGAAGAATTTATTTGGCTTACAGTTTGCGAGAGAGAAGAGTCCATCATGGTGGGGGAGGGACGGTGGCTGGAACAGCAAACTGAGCACTCACATCTCTGAGTAGACACAGGAAGCTGAGAGAGAGACAGAGAGACACACAGAGAGAGCTACTACAAAGGGGGCAAAGTCATGAACTCTCAAAGCCTGCCCCCAGTGATGTGCTTCCTCCAAGCATGGCCACATCTCCCATAGGTTCCATGACTGCCCCAAATAGCACCACTAACTGGGGAACATATACCAATTGTTCAAATACTTGGGAGCCTATGGGTACATTTTTCAATCAAACCACCCCAAGGACCATTCTCTGTTGTTCCATCCAAATCTCTGGCTTCCTCCCTCTCTGAACCCCACTGTTTAAACAACAGTCCTATAGAAATTTTCCCTAGTCTGGTGTTCCAACCTTTGGTGCCATGTTCTTTATCACATTCTGCAAGGATCCTCTCTTTCAGAAGCTTAAAACAGCATATTAGCACAAAGCTCCTTAAACTGTGGGTCCTGTAACTGAAAGCAGAGGCTGGCAATAGTCAAAAGTCTCTGGATATGTAAAGACCACAAAATTAGTTCTAAATCAAGTGTGTAATGAATCCGAGGTGTTTCTGGCAGTGCTCATCCATGCTGCATCACATCCCTTCACTGAGCCTTGGTTCTGATCACACACATGTGCACCTCCCTTTGTGCATACCACCTACCACACAGGGTGTTACCCTGTAACACTGATGAACACTGCCTGAAACACCTGAGCTCAAATTCCAGCGTATTATACATTGCAGTGTTTTTACTACACATACGAAATTTTTGGCTCTTTTAGAAACACAGTCTTTAATTAATGAAAACAAAGACTTTTAACATTTTCTTACCATCATTCCTCAGTGAGTAAATATCAAATTAGTATATCTTTGGATTGGATTGTGTTAGACAAACAAGCACATCCATCTCCCTAGTATGCAAATTTGCTTTCATCTTCAATAAATGGTAAAATTATATGTATGCCAAAGAATTGTTTTAAATAAATTTCTTTATGATTCATTATCAGTTTTAATTTGTATACCTACTATATATATATATATATATATATTTACTTTAAATTATCAACTTGCTGCAATCTAGAATCATCTGCTAAGAGCATCTCAGTGACTGATTAAATTAGATTGTCCTGTGCACGTGTGGGCCTGTGGGGGATTCTCTTGATTACATTAATGGATGTGGGAAGACCCTGCCTAAAGGTTGGTGGCATCCTTCCCTGGGTTTGGGTCCTGGGTTGCATAAAGAGAGCTGAGTAGTAGGCATGCTGCATTAATTCATTGCTTTCTGCTCTTGACTGTGGGTATGGTGTGACCAGTTCTCTCAAACTCTGGAGGCTGTGACTTGCCTGCTAGGATGGATTGTGTGATGGTTTGAATGAGAATGTCCTCCATAGGCTCCAAGTATTTAGACATTTTGTCCCCAGTTGGTGGTGCTACTTTGGGAGATCTTAAAGGTGTGGCTATGCTGGAGGAAGCATGCATGGGGCCAGGCTTAGAGAGTTCTTATGCCTTGCCGGATCTGCAGTCACTCTCTTGTTTCCTGTGCCTGCTTGAAAATATAGAGCTTAGCTTCCCCTTGTCCTCCAGACACCTCTGCTGCCATGCCTCCCGCCAAGTCAGACTGTAATTCCCTTGGAACCATAAGCTCAAATAAACTCTTCCTTCTATAAGTTGCTTTGGTCAGTGTTTCTATCAGAGCACCAAAAAAGTAACTAATACAGATTGTAATTTAAAATTGTAAACAAAAATAAACCTTTCTCCCCTGAATTATTTTGTCAGTGTATTTTATCATAGCAACAGGAAATAAAACTAAGACATCTAGGGTTTTGTAAATTCTTCTTTAGTTAAAAAAAGGGTAAATAGCTGGGCGTGGTGGCTCATGCCTTTAATCCCAGCACTTGGGAGGCAGAGGCAGGTGGATCTCTTTGAGTTCAAGGCCAGCCTGGTCTACATAGTGAGTTCCTGGACAGCTGGGGCTTATAGGAAAACCCTGTCTCAAAAAGACCAAAAAAAAAACAAAAAAAAAGGGTAAACCAGGGGAAACGGTCAAGAAGCCCCGCATGATGGCAGTAGGACATTGATCCACACAGCTTTCTCTTAAGGCAGTGGAGGTTGACAAGGTTTCAAAGGGCCTACCTACTGAAATACTAGAAACCAGGAAGAATGTACAGACTCTAAAAATATTTATAAAAAGCAACTCAAGGGCCAATATCGTTAAACATCTACAAAATGGGGCACAAGGAAGCTAGCCTGTTGCCGCTCACCCCATCCTTTGTCTGCTTCCACATTTCCCGTAGCGGGAGGGCATATTTTGATGTGCTTTGTTGGGAGGTGCAGCTTTACAAAGGAGAAGGACGCATAGCCTTCTGGAGCTTTCTCTGGCTCTGCAGAGTTCCCAAGGTAGGCCTCCCAGTTAGCTTCCTTGTGCGAGTCACGGGCGTGGATTACATGAGATAGCAGAAATTAAACTACTTTGAAAGAACGAAAAGTCTCTGCGCAAATGCCAATAGATTCTCTTACAAGTTCTTTGAGGACCTTGCTGTCATTCTTTCATCTTCTCCATTCTCAACACCAGAGAATGAGTTGTGGTTCCCCAGAGCCACCACTTCCCAACTCCTACTTCCTTTCCTCCGCCAACGCAGTTACACTTGAAAACTTCCACCAGACAACTTAAAGGAGGGAAATGTTCTCTGTCACGTCTTTTGCATGACAGAAACTTGTTTTTCGGCTGACTTACGAATGCCATCCTTTTGCCCATTCTGGGTACCAATAGTTATTTAAGGAATTAAGGATAAACTCGAGGACAGGTGAGCCTTCACCTGCTTCAGCCACCATCATCTTTCTCACCAGGTCTTTATTTTGGAAAAAGATTCTCCATATTTCACCCCCAGTTTCCTCCATAATAGAGAGGAAAATAGGATTTTCTTCCTCTATTCAATCTCTCCTTTTAAATTTTTTAAATTTTATTTATTTATTTTTGGTCTTTTTGAGGGAGAGTCTCCCTGTAGCTCCAGCTGGTCTGGAATTCACAAGGTAGACCAGGCAGGCCTTGAACTCACAGAGATTTGCCTGTCCTTGCCTCCCAGTGCTGGGATTAAAGGCAAGTGCTGCCGTGCCCCGCCCTCCTTTTTCAGTTAGAATTTTTCTTCCATTCAGTAAAAGGAAGAATGTCTCTCAATTACATTATTAATCTATGGGCAAATGATAATAATTCTTTCCTGAAAAGTTGGTTTCTTTTTAAAATGAAAATATTTTTAAGTAAAATGATCATTGCAGCAAAACTCAATAATGATCATTGCCAATCCAATTTTCTCCAGATTTCTGGTTAGGTGGCTTTTAGACAGTGCAAGACTAAATTTTTATATTTTGATGTCTCTTGCAGCCACATGGGACTTTAGAATCAATACTAACAATCACTAGCATTGATTGGAGAACAACATGATGAGTCAAAGCTTTGCTAAGAAAAAAAATCCCCTTGGTTATTACAAGAACTTGAGTCAGGAAGGAAGGTGCTGGATTGGGATGTAAAGTGTCCAAGAGGCGCTCTCGTTCAGCTCAAGCAGTGTTACAGCTGGGGCTTTGAGATGAATGAGTGAATCAGAAGGGCTCTGCCTTGATGGGGTCAAATATCTAAAGAGATTATTAGGGGATCTATTAGAAGGTGGGGCCTAGTTTGGGAAAGGGGATCATTAGAGCATGCCCTAAAAATACAAGCCTTGTGTCCCAACCCCTTCTTGTCATTCTTTGCTTCCTGGCTGCCGTGATGCTCTGCCTCACATCACTAAAGTAATAAAGCCAGCGAACCCTGAGCAGAGACCTCTTCATGCACTGAAATAAACCTGTCCCCCTTTCCAGGTGTTTCTCTCAGGTGCTTGTCACAGTGATGATGAAATGCTGACTGACAGACCATGGGAGGTCTTCGGGAAGGTTGTGTGTCCCCACACTTCACATCATCTTCTAGGGAGTTCTGGAAAACTGAAACTTGCTCCTCCATTTCTTGAGCGTAACATCTCTCATTCAACTTCTGAACCTCAGAGTCAGTTTTAGCTACAAAATTACACCACTGCAGTTTTATGTGGGTGCTGGGGATCTGAACATAGGTCCTCACAGTTGTGCAATAGGCACTTTTTACAGTCCCGTGCATTGTTTTTCCAAAAGTTCATAGTTCTGTGTTTACGTGTAATTTTATGGTCTACTCTGAGTCAGTTTTACTTAAGATGTGAGAGTTTGGTTAAAGTTTACTGCTTTGGTGTGTGTGTGTGTGTGTGTGTGTGTGTTTTAATTACTCAGCAACATTTGTTTAAAAGAAAGTGATCCCTCTTCATTGCATTGATTCCCTATCTTTGTCGAAAAACATTTGCGTATTTTTATGTGGGCCAATTTTTGGTTTCCTTAGTCTATTTTATTGATCTATGTATTTGTCCCTCTGTGCCAATAAAATACACCACTTTCCACTGTAGCTTCAAAATGCTTAGATCAGAAGGACTGATTCTCTCACTTGATTCTTTCCTTTTTAAAACTATTTTCAATTTATTTTTAATTGTATGTATTTGTGTGTGTCTCTGTGTAGGTATGTGCATGTGAATACAGCTGCCTACAAAACCCAGTGGTGTCGGATCCCCCAGGAGATGGAATTGCAGGTGGTTTTGAGATACCTGATTTGGTTGCTGGGAAATGAACTCAGGTCCTCTGGAACAGCAGTATGTGCTTCTATCTTAAAGCCATCTCTCTAGCCCTCTTCTTTCTTCAAAATTACTTTGTCTCTTCTGTTTTCCTTGCCTTTCTACCTAAATCTTAGAATAAGCTTGTCTGCACCATTGCTTTGCTCTTGATCTTACAGGAAAAGCAGTCTTTTACTATCAGTATAATGGTGGTTGTAGGAGTTACATGGACTATCTATCAAGTTAAGTTCCCTCTACTCTTGGGTTGTTGTTGAGGCACGGTCTCCCTGTAGCCCCAGCTAGCCTGGAGCTTGTTATGTAGACCAGGCTAGTCTTGATCTCACAGAGTGCTTTGCCTTCTGAGTGCTAGGACTAAAGGCATGCACCACCATTCAGAGCTTAAGTTCTCTCTACTCTTAAATTGCTGAGAGCTGATCACAAATAAGTTCTGGCCTTTGTCTAGAACTTTTTTATGTGTCAATTGATATGATCACATGATTTTATTTTTTTTAAGTTTGTGTATATGGCAGACCGTGTGTTTACTGATTTTTGAATGGCAAGCTAGCCTTGTGTACCCAGTATTAATTCAACTAGTCATGGCATACAGTTCTTTTTATATATTGCTGAACTCTATTTGCTAATATTTTGTTGAAGACTTTTGTGTTTAAGTTCATAAAAATATTCATTTATAATTTTCTATTTCTTTATTGTTTTTCTGTTTTTGTCTGGCTTTGAGAAGAAGGAAATATTTGCCTCATAAAGTAAGTTGAGGGTACTACTTCCTGTAATGGTCAGTCTTGGTTATCAGCTTGACTGGACTGAGAGATGCCAGGCTGTGAATAAAAGACATCTCTGGGTGTCTGTGAGGGTGTTCCCAGAGACCATTGGTATGCAAGTCACTAACTGAGTTGGGGGAAAATCCACCGTGAAAGGAGTGGCACTGTCCAATAGGCTGGGAGCTTGGATGGAGCAAAACAGAAAGAGGAGAATGCCAAACAATACAGAGCCCAATCTTCCTGAGCTGTGGTGCTGTTTACCCGTGGACGTCAGTCCCCAGTTCCCTGGCCTTTCAAATAGACTCACACCAGGGGTTCTGCAGGGAGCTGCCAGGCCTTCAACTTCCTCTTGCTCAGATTACTGGACTAAACAACTCACTGAGTTCTCTGGCACTCCAGAGCACAGAGGTTATTCAAGAAGTATCCAGTCTCCGGTGGTTCAAACCAATCTATAAATCTTCTTTGTAAATTATCTGTGATATGTAATATGTATGTATTATAGAGAAAGAGAGACAGAGGAGATAGAGACAGAGGTGTTATACTGCTTCTGTTTCTCTGCAGAACCCTGACTAATATTCTTCCTCTTCTAGTTTCTGAAGACATCATGTATACTTGGTGTTAATTCCTTAAACATCTGACAAAGTTCTGCGTGAAACTGAGCCTGGTGTTCCATGTTTAGAGGCTTTTAAGTAACTGATTCTTTCTTTAGTGTCTGTAGGACTAGTTAGATTGTTTCATCTTGCTCAAGTTTTGTTAATTTGTGGTTTTTGAGTATTAGTTCTTTTGTTAAAGTAGTCCCATTTGTCATTGTCAAGGCCTCATAACAGACCTTCACTGTCTTCAAGATAAAAGAGCCACAGGATGTGTGTGAATGTCCCCTATTGCATTCCAGCTAACTGTAATTCCTGCCTTCCTTTACTTTTGTCAGTCTTATAAATGCTTATCTATTTGAATCTTTTCAATAACCAGAGTTTTTGTTTTATTAACTTTTTTCTATTGCCGTTCACTTCACTGATTTCTGCTTTTATCTTTATCCTTTCTTTCTGTTTTTCCTGCATTTGGTTTCTTTTGTTCTTTTCCATACAGAAAGATCACCAATTAACTGAGACTTCTCATTTTTTTAAATTTATTTATTGAATATGGGGCAGGTATGCATGGCCTACAGTGAGCATGCTAAAGCCAATTTTCTTCTTCTACCATGTGGGACCCAGGGATTGAACTCAGGTCATCAGATTTGGTGGCAAGCACCTTTTACAGACTGAGCCAACACACTGGTCCAGTTGAAGTGTTTCATCTTCAGCAGCCCCATTTCCAGAAATCTGCTATTTCATACTTGCTATGATGTATGACTTGAGAAATGAACATTTGACATGGGTTTTGTGTGTTCTTTTTTTTCTTTTTTTTTTTTTTTTTTTTTTTTTTTTTTTTAAAAAAAAAAAAAAAAAAAAAAAAGAGGACGATAAATCTTTCACTGTGGCCTTGAACACAGAAACCCACCTGCCTCTGCCTCCCAAGTGCAAGTGCTGGGACTACAGGCATGTGCATGTGTCACCACCCCCGGCTTATTTTGTGTTCCATTTAACTGATAGGTATTTCACAATGTGTTCTCTTATTTTTGTATCACTATGAAAATCTTTTTTGATTTTCTTTTTTAATTAATTTCTTTCACAATTTTATGTATGTTTATAATGCATTCTGGTCACAGGCATCCCTCTGCCTGCTCTTATCCTTCTCCGACCTCACCAAACGTCCTTTTTCATGTGCTCTCTTTCCCCCAGTCTCTTGAGGAACATCAGCTATTACTCCCTCCTAATGTATTTAGTGCCATCAGTCTTCCTTGACCCATTACTTTGGCTGCATCTCACATATTTTGATGTATTGTATGTGTTTTCATTCAGTAATCATCAGAAGTGTATGTTATTCATTGGCAGTGACATTATCTCACACCAATGATGCATGCAGGACTTCAACTTCCTAATGGTTCTCAACCATTTCCTGGGTAAAAATGAAATTCAAACGCAAAAATCCTGACAACTTCAAGTGCCCATCTGTGACAATTCGCAGATAGCCTCTCAGTTGTCAGTCTTGGAGGATGGTCAACAAGCCCTAGTATTAGATGGGCTGTAGCTCAGCCGCGTGGTAGTACACTACCCTAGCCTGCAGGAGGGACCTAGGTTCAAACTAAACACCAGAAAAATGATGGAAGAAGGAGGCATAATGATTCTGTCCCCCACCTTTGTGTATATGTCAACTGGTGCCCCCAAATCAACCCTCTTTTCAAAGCTGAACATTACCTCATGAAGATGACTGCTTGACCTGCAACAGATTTTACAGGAAACTGAGCTTTTGTGTTTTTTTTAATAAAATTGATACATAACAATTATATATTTATAGGATACAATGTGAGATGTTGATACATGTATGTAATGTGTGATGATCTGGCCAGGTGTGGTAGTCCACACCTTTAATCCCAGCACTGAGGAGGCAGGGGTAGGTGGATCTCTGTGAGTTCAAGGCCAGCCTGGTTCACATAGTTCCAGGCTAGCTGGGGCTATAAGGAGACCCTGTCTCAAAAAAGACGCCCCCGCCCCGCAAAATGTGTGATAATCAAATCAGGATAGCTAGCATACTTACCACTTCAAAAACTTATCATTTGCATTGAAAGCATTCAAAAATCCTCTTTTTCCAAACATTTTGAAGCATGCAGTAAATTATTAACTGTATTCACCTTACATGTTGTAATATATTACTTTATTCCCATAATTTAACTGATCTAATTTTAATTACCCTCATAATGAACCCATTATGTGACATTTAATATTTCATTGTCTTGAAAGATATCTTACAGATATTTAGTGTGTGTGTGTGTGTGTAGTGTGTGTGTCTGTATGCGTGTGAGTGCATATGCACATGCATGCCTGTGTTCATTTGTTTTGAGACAAGGTCTCTTGTAGCTCAGGCTGGCCTCAAACTCATCATGTAGTGAACACTATCCTGGTCCTCCTGTGTCTGTCACCTGATTGCTGGGATTACAGGCATGTGCCACCATGTCCAGATGTACACTAGTATATTATTATTGTTTCTTTTAAGGTTTCTTTTTTGATATATAGGCTACTAAGAAGTATGTTATTTAATTCCTACATATTTAGAGATTTTCTAATTCTCTTTCTGTTATTGGTTTCTAGTTTGATCCCATTATAGTAAAAAAATGGTGTAATTTCAAATCTTTTAAAATTTGATAATGTCTGTTTTGATGCTTGGGATATGATCCATCTTGGTGAATATGTCTGAGGACTTAAGTGAAAGAGTGCATTTTCTGCTGATACGCAGAGTCAGCTGGAGCCTCCTCGCTGATCAGATCTCTTGGATCTTCTATATTTTCTCTCTCTCTCTCTCTCTCTCTCTCTCTCTCTCTCTCTCTCTGTGTGTGTGTGTGTGTGTGTGTGTGTGTGTGTGTGTGTAGGCCAATGATTGACAATGAGTGTCTTCCTTAGGCCCACTCCACTTTTCTTTTGAAACAGGGTCTCTTTGGTGAACCTGGAGCTCACTAATTAGATTAGGCTGGCTGGCCAATGAGCTCTAGGGATCCACCTGTCTCCATCCATCCACAACAGGGGGTTACAGACATGTGCTGTTGTGCCCAACTTTTTATATGTGTGCTGGGGATTTGAACTCAGAACCTCATGCCTGTACAGAAAGCACTTGACTGAGTCATCTCCCTAGGCTAGATCTCTCATATTCTTTCTGAGTTTCTGTCTACTAAGCCTATCAGTTTCTGAGTGGGGAGTGTGGAATCCTCACCTCTAATTGTGGGTGTGTCTGTTTCTCCCTTCAGCTTCAGGTATATACTGCATGCATTTAAGTCCTGCTGCCTAATATGTACATATTTAGACACACTATTTCTTCCTGGAGAAATGATCCTTGTATTATTAAGTGGTGAAAACCCTTTCATTGTCGTCAGGCTATTTGTACTGTCTTTGAGGTAGTTCTGATAACCTATATTTTCCCAGGAAATCTTCAGTATCCTCTTGCACACTGTGCACACGTACACGCATGGTGTTTTTGACATCTCTATCATGTAAGGAGTTATCAGGTGGAGTAAGTGCTGTGATATTTGTAGAAAGGTCAGGGGTTGCCAGGTGTAGGGTATGTGGTTACTTCATGGTCATCTGGTAGGCCTATGTGTGAGGTTAAGAGACTAGCCGTATTTTGGGGACAGGTAGATAGATAAGGAAAGGGCCAGTGATGAATAATAATGATGATGTACTTATATTTTCTTGGTTTTAGACAAAGGCCTGGGGGTTTCCTCCCTCCCCCAGCCATCAGGGCCCACTTTCTGTCTCACCAATCCAGACCAGTTCAGAAAAGACTGAGGCCCTTCATTTGAAATCATAAATCTATCAACTTTCTCCTCTTGGTTTAAGTTGATCAATCCAAAATTAGAGGCAGGGGTGCCCACTAAAGCCCTTTAAAACCCAGGCCCTTCCAGAGGGTCTTGGATTTCAGTCTCTGAATCTCCTCCCTTCTTGGTGGGGGATCTTTTCTCTGTGTGTTCTGTTGTGTGGGTGTGAGTCTTCATCTTTTTGATAGTCTGTTGCTTGTTGCTCTCTGCTGTGTCAGAGATATTACTACCTGCCCCTTAATTCCTTAACTGGCTGAGAAAATGAACACAACCACAACCCCTAGACAGTGACCCTCCTTGAACATTAGGAAGTAACAAGGTGATATTGGGACAAAAAGCAGAAGAAATCAAAGGAGGGACTCAAGGAGCTACTTGGAAGGAGCCAGCAAAGGCAGAGGTCCTGGGGGGTATGAACACACAGCTGGTGTCAAGCTAAGCATAAAGTCAGTTGGTCTACAGTAAAGCACTTAGGGGCAGAGGGGTGGGAGATGATGTGGGGGTGGGGTGTCCCTGCCATATCAGGACAGATGTGGGCCATTGTAAGAACTTGGTCTTCACTCTCAGGGACTTGGGAGCTGCTTGAGGATTAAAAAGAGTGGCGTACACAGGAGCTGGTGCTCTAGCTAGAGCCTCCTGATCACCATGTTGAGCATGGGCTCCAGAAACTACAAAGGGCCAGAGGAAGAAAGAAGCCAGTTTGGACCCACCTGGGGTAGCAGGGTAGTTACAAAGTGTCTATGCTTGTCAAGGAGTTCCTGATGGCTTGATGGTTTGGACATGGGATGCAAGAGAATGTTGTTGAGCGTCCTCATGACAGCAAAGGAAGGAGTAAGTTGTGCTTTCCTGAGGCAGGGACTCCCACAGGAAGAGTAGTGTATTAGGTGCTCAGAGGGCAGGCCGAGGCGTCTACAGTTGTTGTCAAGATGGAGATAAGGAAGCAACTACTGCCCTTTGGACCTGGAACTCATGGGAAAGTCAGGAATGAATGTGGGAACTTCCCGTGCTTATAAGAACACCGTGCTGTGCCTGCATGAAATCACACAGTGTGGATGTTGTAAGGACAAGACCTTCCCATCCATCTGCACTTGCTTCCTGCATATTCCACTATTTGAAAGTATGAAAAACGAGAGGAATCAGCAGAAGAGATAGAAATAAACATCCAGAGAGCTTAGGAGATTCTTACACATCATCATCTGGTATTTTTTACGCATGTGCGCGTGTGTTAATGTGTGTGTTGGTGCCCATGGACATTTGTACGTGTGCTTGTGGAAGCCAGAGGACAGCCTCATGGGCCACCCCCAGGAACTCCAGCCACTTCCTTTGAGACAGGGTCTCTCATGGACCTGGAGCTAAATACTTCGGCTAGGCTGGCTGGCCATCAAACCTCAGTGATCCTCCTGCCTCCACCTGGGGCTAAAGTATACTACCACGTCTAACATTTTGAGTGTGTGTGTGTGTATGTGTGTGTGTGATTTTTGGGGATTAAACTAAGGTCCTTTTGCTTGCAAGGCAAGCAGTTTGCTGACTGATCTATCACCCCTGCCTAATCCCAGAACTGTTAAGACTAAATTTAGACTGTGGACCACCTGAAACACTGGATAGATGGCAATCCTAGTGGGGGTGGGGGAGGACTGTTGGTTGATACCAGGCACTTGTCCTCCCATCTTCCATATTAACAAAACCCTGACTTTGTTTGGGGAGGCAGAACATTTAACATAAAAGTCAACATTTGCCAGGTGTGGTGGCACATGCCTTTGATCTCAGCACTCAGGAGGCAGAGGCAGGTGGATCTCTGTGAGATCAAGAGAATATAGTGAAGGCAAGCTGGGGCTACAGTGAAACCCTGTCTAAAAATAAAGTTAAATAAAATAAAAGTTGACATTTCCTAGCTGCTCTTGAAGAAACAAACTTTTACCTTATTTATGTCACAGTCAATTTTGGCTTTTCTGTCATAAGCAATATAAGTGATTTCTAACTGATATTTGTTGGTAGTACTTCAGAAGTGGCAACACAACTTTTGTGTAGCACCAAGGATTCTGAAATAACTGGGGTGAGCCCTGCACCACCAGAACTCCTTGTGTACTGGGCAGGACTGGTGGGCAGGGGCATTGACAGTAGGGTGCTCTAGGTTCCATGTGAGGACTGAAGCAGAAGGCAAAGCAGGCTTCATCTCTCCCTTTGCCTTTGGCTCTTATCTAAATTCAATAACTCAACATGTGTTCTTGCTCTGATTTCGTTCCATCCGCTATATTTGATTTTAATATATGCCACTACCTAATTTAAGCGTCAGAGTTGAAGAGGGGGAAATGGCAATGTGGGCCAGATTTTAGATGGTTGGCATGTAGGACTTCATAGAGAACTGTAAGGAGCCATAAGTTATGAACTTGCTGGGAATCGATTTTGCATGGGAAGCTCCATCCAACCAATAATTACATAAATACCATAACTGGAGAAAATTGGCAGGGCACTAAAACTATAAATGCAAGCTGTCATTTATTTAATGGAACTATTATTTTGATGCTGCCTTTTCCCTTTAGAAGATTCCTTAACAGCACATTTGGCCAGCTGATCACCTCTGACCAGCCTTCCTCTTAAATATTAGAACCCTCCTGTCTTAAATGTCTCCAGATCTGGGCCAAATGGAGACACTTTACTGAGTATTTGCTGGCTGTCAGGTCTTTAATCTTTACAATAATCCTGTGGGAAAGGTTTGAAAATCCTTCCTTTGCCTGTAGGAAGCAGTCATTCAGAATCAGGGCACCTGCCTACAGTCCTACACAGCTCTTCAAAGACAGGCTGAGGTTCAAATCTGGACTTCAGGCTACTTGCTCCTACCCCCACCCCAAATCCCACGGAGGAAGCAAGGATTTTTGCTACCAGTGTAAGCAGCTGTCTGCACGTGGGCTCTATTTTCCATGCTCCACCAGTCACCCTGCTACTTGTCTTCCAAATGTTTTGCACCTCCCCTTGTCCACAGACCTCCCTGGCACTATTTATCCTGAGTGCCACCTCTGCTTCCTGAAAATTCTCCCACCCCTTTTGTGCCTCTGTGGTGCTTTATCACTCTCTTAACTAGGGTTCTTTGTACCCTTAAGTGAGTTGCCTGAATTATTGATTTTCAGTGGGAGGGGTTAAGAAAGGGCATTTATTGGACACTTATTTGATCCAGGAATTTGTCTCCTTTGATCCTCTAAATAATTCTGTGAGGAGTTTGCACCTGTCATTTTACAAGTGAGATTGGACAACTCGGCAAGCCGAAATGGTAGAATGAATAAGCCCAGATTATAAAGTGTTGGAAGTATAGCGCGCGCGCGCACACACACACACACACACACACACACACACCCTTCGGAGACCCACACAGTGGCAAAGAATTCTAGTAATCCTTCCTAAAATGAATTAATGTATGGGTTGGCGAATGGATATTTGATTGAAGTCTGATTTATAAGTTTAGTAATAAACTGCACAGGACAGCTGAAGCACATCCTTTCCCCTGAAATATAAGGATTTCAAGTACAGATGAATATTGGTGGCAGCAGAATTTCCCCAACATTGAAATAATCCCAGAGTAGAAAAAAGGATTTCCTTAACCCTGGGACAATTAAATTGTAACTCTGCAAAGAGACCTACAACGCTTGCAATTCGAGAACAGGAGGAGGCATGTGTAATCCGTGCTCAGGAAAGCTCTAGAACACTGTCGCGGTTTCTTTGTGTGGTTTTTTTTTTTTTTCTCCCCAAAGTCTGCCCACCAGGGCGAGCAGGCGCCTGTCGCTTTAAGAATCTGGTGGAAGTCCTTTCCTCTCCCCTCCGGAGCTGTACCGGCTCGGCCTGGCCGCCAACCCCTTTCTGCTCTTGAGGACGTACTATGGGCTCATCCGCCCATCTGTCATAGAGGCGCAGCCTCTGATTGGCTGCTAGGCTTCGGGCTGGGAGGCGGGGCGGGAAGGCCTGAGAAACTAGTTTGTTGGCGGCGCCTTTGCGGGTCGGCACCCGCAGTGCGTCCGTGGCTGTGGCGAGCCGGTCTAGGTACCCGTGGCGGCTGCGGAGTACGAGGGGCGGCGGCGCCCGGCACAGTGAGTGCGGGGGCGGGACCGGGCCGGCCGGGGGCGCTGTCCTCGGGGCTGGGGCGGCCGCGCGGGGACTGTCACCCCTACCCGACGCGAGCTGCGCCCGGCACAGTGCGCCTCCGCCGGCCCGAGCGTCTGCAGCGGGGTCCCCGGCCACACGATCCGGGACAATGGGGGACTGCCGGGGCCGCGCACGGGCTGCCCTCCGCCTGTCCGGGGACAGCGGGGCTCCCTGCGAGCCGCGGGCGAGGGAATGAATTGTTTTGCAAATGGATGTTGCGCGCGGGAGCTGCTTCTCTTCCCCTGGGAGTGGTTGATTCATTGAGTCCGCAGACTCTCTTTTTAAAAAATTACTATTGATCCTAGAAAGAGGATGTAGCTGGTCTTCGAGGATGTGAGCGGCGCTGCTTTGAGCCCCGGCCGAGCCGAGGTCTCTGCGCTCTCGGCGCCGAGGAGGGCGGAGGGCTTAAACAAGGGGAGAATGCACCTCTTGGCTAGGCAGCTAGGAGCGGGAAGAAAAGATCTAACTCCTGGAGTCACACCCACCTACCCACCCAGGTGGTGGCCAACCTGGCGGGGCCATACCAAGCACCTCTAGCTGGACCTTCCTCCTCCCACACCTTGCCCTGCCTCCGAACTCCTCAGGCCCCCGCCTGACCCGTTGTCCTTTGCTGTTGGGGAACCTGGTTTTAAGCAAAGATACTTTCTCTCTCTCTCTCTCTCTCTCTCTCTCTCTCTCTCTCTCTCTCTCTCTATTTCTGTAGAGACCTGACCACAGGAAGTTGTGGTAGGGGGTTCGACACCAGGCCCCTTCCAGTTCATCTGGAAGTTGGGGAGCCCTGCTGAGTCCCAGTTGCTATGGCCCAGGCTCACTGGGCTTTGGTATACTCCCTGCTGAGGCAGGGCAGTGTATGCCAGATTGCCTGGGCCATTCGCTTTCACTCTAGCCTGGCAGTGGACAGGGAGGAAGGGAAACTGCCAGTGGCACCAGTCTCTGGTGGCTGGGCTTTGGCACTTGGCCCTCTGGAACGCTAGGCCTCACTTTCGCCTTTCATAGGTGGCACAGTTGTGCTGTGAGGATTTCAGGGGAATGTTGGTAAAGGCTTGTGTTTGCGGTCTGGGGAGGAGAAGGACACCTCCTCACCCTGGGGTAGATTCAGCCCTTCCGAGACAGGGGTGCTTGAATTCACAGGCTGTGCCTGTAGAGGCTGGGAGAGTCAGTTTTGCCTCATGCCCCTCAGTTAATATTTCAGTTTTTAGTCACTTATCAGCAAGTGACTGCAGGGAGGTTGTTTAAAAGGAATATAGAGAGAGATAGAAGAAACCTTTGTCCTGGGTCTGCGGCCACAGCTGAGCTCACATGCTGCACATGTGTAGTGCAGAGAGAGCTGTGGGCAAGTTGCATGCTCCAGAGTGGGGGCAGCGTCAGTGGCCCAGTGCCCACTGATGACTTTTTAAGCCTGTGGGCACCAGTGTGAGAGAAGAGTAGGAAGAAAAGAGAGAGAGGACCCTGCACAGGGACTGTGGTCTGCAGTGAAAACAACCTTCCCTTTTCCTGTCACTTAGAGGGAGGGGTGGGCCTGGGAGGAGTGCACATGTTATCAGTAGGTGGTTTTAGGTGCTCATTCAATCATTGGTTTGTTGTTTGAGCAGACTTGACTGGGGACTCTGCCATGAAAGACTCTCTAGACAAAGGGGGTGCTGGCACATGGATTAAGGGCCTTGACACATCACAGTGTGCAGAGAGCCCCAGTGAGTAGGACAGCAAGGGGAAACTGAGGGGATGGAGAGGAGGGGCCTAAGTGGTGAAGGCCAGGGAAGAGGATGCCTGGATAACAAAGACCTGCTACAGCTCAGGTGCCAGATCCTGGACCGCAGCCTTCTGTCTTGCCACTCATCCACCCTCTGCCCTTCCAGAGCCCCTTCTGGTGCATGCTGGCCCCAGGCACAGGTGAGGTCAGGGAGAAGGCATGTAGGAGGTGACCCAGAGGTTCATTCTCAGCCATGCTAGTCTTGTCAGCATGGGCAGCAGTCCAGATTCTATCTGCACCCTCTCTTTTCAGGGGGTCCTGGGAAGACTGATCCTGCTGGCCAGCTTATTGCTTGAGCTCTGAGCCCTTTCCAAGTCAGCAGTGCAGGTGTGTCCTGGCTGGCGGGGCTGGAGACTTGTGGAGTTGGCACTAGCAAACAGTGGCCCACCGCAAATGAATTGGCTGATTGAGATTCTGGTTTTCATCTAATGTGGTAAATTTCATAATTTAATTGCCTCAGCTGATCTGTGCTAGTGAAGCATTTTCACCAGTCAGGAAACAGTGGGAACTCTTGGGGGGAGGGGCAGGAAGAGGTGGAACTTAAGTATTCACTGCTTTTAGTCACAGCATCCTAGCAGGACTTAGCAGTCTGCCTCTATCTGACTCCCACCCCACACTTCACCCCCTTTGCTAGGCAGCCTCATCCCCCACCCCCTCCAGCAGCCCTGTCCCCCTACCAGTTCTAAATATGCCTAAAGCTGTCACCTTGCCAGGTTTCTCAGGGGCTGTTAGGGCATGACAGCAGGTACTGACAGGGTAAGAGGGGCAGAAAGGGGCTTTGGGAGAACTCCCCCTTAAGTCCTTTCAGTAGTCAATGGAAGGAGCTCAGGCTCTGGCTGCACTGGGGTTCAAAGGCTATCTTCAGGGATATTGTGAAGATGGAATACCTTACAGTGTAGAATCTACTAGAATGGTGTCTGGCATTGAGTGGGCACTGGTCATGAACAGTTCCCTTTCCCTTTGTTCATCCTCCTGGCACAGGATGGAGGTGGGATGCTTGTTGCTTTTACCACCAATTTACGACCCTCTCTGTGATCCCTTTCCCCTCCCTCTCTTGCCTCTTTCTTTCTCTTAAGCCTTTTTCCCCTAGTCCTGTCTAGGTGCTCTTTTGCATGATAAAGGGCAGGCTATATGTGGTTTATTGACCTGTTTTTTATAGTGTCTGTTCTGTGGGCCGAGATTAGCTCAGTTGATAGAATGTTTGTTTAACATGGGCAAAGCC
The DNA here is from genome assembly GCF_000622305.1 of Nannospalax galili. Taxonomy (NCBI): domain Eukaryota; kingdom Metazoa; phylum Chordata; class Mammalia; order Rodentia; family Spalacidae; genus Nannospalax; species Nannospalax galili. The sequence goes on from NW_008355272.1 coordinate 1,606,903, forward strand.
CTGGGTTCAATCCCCAGCACTGCATAAAACCAAGCCTGGTGGCACATGCCTGTACTCCCAGCACTGGAGAGATAGAGGCAGGAGGATCAGGAGTTTAAGGTCATCTTTTGGCTACATACCAAGTATAAGGCCTGGGTTACATGAGGTCCTATCTCAAAAAAAGAAAAAAAAAAAAATAGCAGCTCTGTGATCTCAGAAATCCAATTTAACTGGGAAATTGTGCCATACTTTCTACAAATACTAAAACTTCGTAGCGATTCTTTCCCCAGTGATCTGCCACCTGAGTTCCACATGGAGCCTGTGTAAGGCCACCATATTTCAGTGCAAACAAGGCCCCAGGCCACTTCTCTCTTCACCATCTCGCAGTAGGATTCCCTCAGACCTGGAACCTGTTGACAGAAAGAACACTTATGTGGGAGTCCAGGCTGTGTGCCTGTATATGTGGATCCCTTGCTGCTGTGAGCTTCAGGTGACTCTTCTAGAAAATGGGTAGCTGCTCTTCTGCAGTGTTCTGTCAAATATCTTGCTGCAACATCTCAAAGGTTCTTGCAAGTTCTGATGTTAAGCAGTTTTATAAGACTTGGGTGTTGCCGATGTGGGCAGGAAGGGTTTGAAAGTCAGCCAATGGAAGACTGAAACAGGAGTCTGAAGTCAGGAGTTGGTGGGTTACGGTTCCAGCTCTGCCTTTGATGCGTGCTGTGGGCCTTGTTATTGAGACAATAACTTGGGACAGGTTATTTTCCCCGTCTAGACCATTGTTTTTCCACTTGTAGAAAAAGAGGTGCAAGAGCAAGCTCTCAGCTTCCTTATCTCGATGAGTGGAGACTGAGCCTGTTCCTGCTGGTTACTCCAGAGCACAGAGCTCTTCTCCCGTCCACCCCCTCAGTTCTCTAATTGCCTCTCAGTTTGGGTCCACACTATGCCTGTGGAACTGGATCGGGGAAGCACCAGTCTGGGCCCAAGGGAGCAGGCATGGGCTCAGAGGAAGGTGGTTTGTGGATGACTCATTTCCAAGGTGTCCCTGGCTGCTCCTGGGCAGATTAACTGGGCAGCAAGTATGGGAACACTTAGGGTGACCCCCCCCACCTTTCTAATGGATGGGTTGAGACCTAGCCTTTGGGATGTCCTCTAGGCACAGAGCCAAGCTGACTTCTTAGAGGCATGATGGACAAAAAGCCCAGAGGAGCAGGAGGGATTATGAGGGAGCCTGGGAGGGTGGGCAAGAACAGGAGGTTAAGTGCGAGGCTTTGGCAAGGAGGTGCCTGTAAGACCAGTTGGGTGGCTCCTCCCACTGAGCAGGGCTGTGGGAAAACGATGGCTGCTGCCTGAGGACCACATCCACCTTCGCTGTCCCACCCACCTCTGCCAGAGCAGAGGCTTTCAGTGTAAGCCTGCCAGCAGGAGTAAGACATGAAACCAACAGTCTTGCTTATTTTCTGCCTGTTTCTGTTGGACCCCCAAGGAGGGGCTGACTGAAGATCAATCTAGGCCAAGTGGAATTAATTTTCTAATTAAGATAGGAGATTCTTTCCTTGTTCAGACTCCAAGATGAGCTGCTTGCCATGTTTGAGGTAGCCAGGCCAATTTGTATGGATAGGAGTGAGGACCAGTAGGCAAGGAGCTCTTTCTAGAAAGCCATGATGATAGTACCCAGAGTCCAGAGTTTAAGTTCAACTGGACCTGTGAGACTTTGGGCAGTGAGTCCCTTTACCCATGAATGCCTCTGTTGTGAATTCACAGCCTTGGGAATCTGAAGGAGAAAGGTTTGCTGTTCTATTCATGAGACCAACATTTACCTGACTCCTTCTGAACGGCTTGCCTTGGCTTGAACACTGGGGAAGAGAGGCAAGCTCAAAGAGAGTTTACTTTTGAGCTCAGCACAGTCATTGTGCCTCAGTTTCCATATTGAAGAGGTGAGCAAGTAGACATTGCTGGACAGTGGATATGTCTTGTCCAATGGATATGTCTTGTCATGTGTCCTCTGCCAGGCCCCGGAATGCAGAGTCCAAGGTGAGGCCCATGCTCCTGGAGCCCCCACTCAGCTGGGGGAGGCAGACAGCTGGTAGACCCATTACATGCAGCAGCCATGAGAAGGGGTGCAGGGAAGGGGATGCAGAGATATGAGGAAAGGAACAGGGTAAGGAGCATCTACTTAGACAAGAGGATTGAGGAGGTAGTGAGTGCAAAGTCTGGGGTGTGGCACAGGCTGGAGAGGAGTGGGCACAGGGCCAGGCTTCAGCAGGGGGGCTGAGTAGGCTGAGGAGACTAAGGAAAATATTGTGCCTTTAGATTTTTTTCCATTAAATCTAAATATATTGACAGATTCCCTGTATAAATGAACAGTACAGAAACAAACAAACACATGCTGAAAATATGCCTCCTCCTTAGTGTGTGTCCACAGATAGAGATTATGTATGGATTTTGATTTTCTATAGTTGGATCCTATTAAGTACTCTAACAATTTCTATCACCTAGTGTATGGAGAAGTTCTTTCCCTTTTCACAGCCACATACTATTCCATCCTTACTGTGGCCAGACCACTAGCCTTCATCCCATTGTTTCCTAATGAGAGACATTTGGGTGGTGCCTATATGTTCAGTGAAGTCATAGAAGCCTGTGATCATGGATCCTTATGATCAGGTATGACTGTTTCAGATTTTTATTATTAAAGCCAAACGCCTTTCATAAATACTTATTTTCCCACCAGTGATAATGTCCAAGTGGCAATTTCTTCATATTTTTACTTCCATCCTTGATATCTATATTTTTAAGTTTAGCTGATGATGGAGCCAGTCTCATTATTCCTTTAAAAAAATAATAAGGCCAGTGATCCAGTTTATTCAGGCTTTTCTTTGGACTCTAATCCACCTCTGTTTTTCTAGAAGATCAAGGTTTAGCCAGTGCTGGTTCTGCCTCCTGTTGGTCTCTGGCCTCAGCTGGGGATTGAGTGAAGCTCTTGGTTGTATGTGCTCATCTGTGATATGAGGCCCTCTAATCCCTCCCTGCCCAGCCCTGCCAGCTGCTCACTGCAGTATGCCTTGCACAGGAAGCCTTCTGGAAGTTCTTTTCCTGGCTCGGAAACTCTGCAAATGTCAGGGGGTGTGCTTTCTATTGTTGGGAACCAAGATTTGAAGGCTGGAGTATTGAATGAGTGCCTCAAACAGCATCTCAGGACAGTCAGGTGCAGTCACCTAGGCGAAGTGCAGGTGGCCTGAGAGAAGGTTGGCTGGGTTTGAGGGTGCCTCATGGGGCTGGGCCACCTACCCAGGTAAAACATTGAGCTGGCAGGACAGAGCCAGCTCTTTCACTTGCCTATGGAAATGCTTGGAAGGGCATCGGTGCTGACTGAACCCTGGTACCTGTCAACAGAGGCCTTGGGCTTTAGCTTCAATCTTTGTGAGTTGCATGTTTCTTACCTTGAGGTTCTTTGTCTGTTTTTCTGTAACAAATTGCTTTAAAAGAAGCCAGAGATCTACCACAGGGGTCCTTGTACTTGACTGGCAGGAAGTGTGGGGAGTGGAGACTAGGAGAGATCGAGAGCCAGTTCTTGGGATTGTAGAAAACCAGGTCCTACATGTGATCCCCTGGCGGCCAGACCCTGTGACTGAGATGTCAGAATGGCCAGGCTATGTCCTGGGCCCTCTGTGGTGGAAAAGCCCATCCCTGCTGGAACTCAATGCTGGGCCACTGGGCCAGGCTCTCCTGTCACTCTGGGAGGGCTTGTACTCCCACCCTTCAGAAGCAGCACCCAGTCTCACAGTGATCACTGTCCTAGGACCACTTAGAACTGCACCCCAGAGAGAGTACATGTTAGAGCCACCAACATGAAAGGGGGACCAGGGAGGCAACAGAGGCAACAGTGGGGCCTCCAAAGGGCTCTAGTAGGAGGCCTCTTCAAATGTTCTTTTGTTTGTGAAGGGAGGAGACTGAAGGCAGTTTTGTACGTGGAACCCTTCTCCTTTCTTAGTTTGTTTGGGAAAGAAGTAAGAGAGCATCCCACCCCAGAGCTGGTTTTGAGGGGGCTGTCCCACCTAGGCCCTGGCCTACTGCCAACCTAAACTCAATTTCAGGCAGGTGTGGCATAGAGTGGAGCATAGCTGAATCACCAGGCTTCCCTCTCAGGCCCCAGTACCCACTGGGGTATCTGTGTTGCAGGAAGTTGCAGTTGCTATTTTTACCAATCTACCCAGGACTTTATACCAAAAGATACAATTAAAAGCAAAATGTCAGGGTTTGGCTGGCCAGCGAGGCTGTCACCATCTGAGGCAGAGCCACTACATACTGGTCACTTGATATGTAAAGCAAGGCACGTCTGTACGTGGGCACACACCTGCCCTGGTTGCAGGAGCCTCCTCAACTGCTGCTTGTGCCTGAAGTTTCTTTTCTTTTTTGAGATTGGGTCTTATGCAGCCCAGGCTGGTCTCAGACTAACACACTCTACAGTTGAGGATGACCTTGAATTTCCTATCGCCTTCACCTCCAAGTGCTGAGATTAAAGGTATGTGGCACCATGCCCCATTTGTGCAGTGCTGGGGCTCTAACCCTGGGCTTCGTGCATGGTAGGCAAACACTACCAACTGGCTGCATCCCCAGCCCCGAAGTTTTCTTTGAGGTCCCAAAGAGTCCTCACTTAGTTTGCCTAGACAATTGCACCTAAAATACCTCACAATTGACCAGTCATGCAGCTGTGGAGCAAGGCTGGGAGACAGGAAGCTGGAGCTTTATTAAATGAAATTACTGAGCTCTTATTTGACCCTGCTAAGTGCCAGGGACAGAGATAAATAAGAAGCCCTGCCTAGCCACACACACCCAGCAGCTAAAGATCTCGCAAAGTGTGTGTTGTCCCTTAACCTTTAGAAAGGAGCCTGCTTTGCTTCTGGTTAGAGGCCTAGTGGGGCTTCCACTGGTGGCCTGCCTTGTCTGCAACTTCACTTTCTGCAATTTCAGTTAGCTATCCATGGTTACCTGGTCTGAAAACATTAAGTAGAAAACTCCAAAAATAATTGATAAGTTTTGCTGGGTGTTATGGCCCAGGCTGGCCTCAAACTAGTGGTCTTCCTGCCTCAGCCTCCCAAGTTTTAGAATTACAGGTGGGGCCACCACTCCTGGTTTTTGTTGGTCACTTACTGTGCCTAGTCTCTAAGTTCGGGGGATTGAACTCAAGTCCTGGTGCTTGTGGAGCAAGCACTTTACTGACTGAGAGCAATCTCATCTCCCCAGACCGGGGTTCATTGATTGGGTCAAGCCCACCCGTTTAGTTGCTCATTCTTTTTTTTTTATTTTTTTAATATTTTATTTATTTTTATTTTATGTATATGAGTGTATTGCCTCCATGTATGTGAGTGCACCCATGTTGTGCAATGCCGCAGAGGTCAGAAGAGGGCTTTGGATTCCCCTGGAACTGGTTAAGGATGGTTTGTAGTTGCCCTGTGGGTGCTGGGAATTGAACCCGGGTCCTCTGCAAGAATAGTCAGTGCTCTTAACCGCTGACCCATCTCTCCAGCCCCCTAGCTGCTCATTTTTAAAAGAGGGCACATCTTGTAGTTGCATATGGAGGCCAGAAGTTAATTGTGGGTGTCATTCCTTAGACAGTATCTACGCTGTGTTTTTGAAACAGGGTTTCTGGGTGGCCTGAAGCTCACCAAGTAGACTAGGCTGACTGGCTGGTGAACCCCAGGGTTCTACCTGTCTGCCTCCCCAGTGCTGGGATTCTAAGTGTGCCTCCCCCACCTGGCTTTTTTAAATGGGTTCTGGGGATCTAACTTGGGTCCTCATGCTTACATGGCAAGCATTGAGCTATCTCCTCAGCCCAGGGCAATCGTTAGTTACATCTGTAGCGTATAATTTCATCTGTAACCCCCTTTGCCATATAATGTCACTTCACAGGAATAAGATCACAGGTAGGAACCAAGGGTCCCTTCTTGGAATTCTGCCTGCCCTGGGCTCATGCTGATGATATATTGAGGACAGTGTCAGTGACAGCAGCAGTCATGAACTGAGCGAGTTTTGTGTCCCACTGCTTGGTTCTTGATATGTGTGCTTTCATTTAAACATACCTCAAGGTAGGGACAGTTATTTTGCTACCATTTTCCAGATGAGGAAACCTAGGCCAGCCTGTGATTTGGAACCAGGCACACTCATCACCCAACCATCCTGTTGTACTTCTGAGATTGCCATCCCTATCTAGACTGTGTGACTTATGGACCATGCTGAATGTGACTTCCCCAGTTAGAATCGAATGTTCATTTTTGTTTTGTTTTGGTTATAAGTAGAGATTCACTCTAAGCCCAGGCTGGCCTGAAGTGCACTATGTATCCCAGGCTGACCTGAAACTCAGGTGATTCTCTTGCCTCAGCCTCTTAAATGCTGGGATTATAGGAGTGAGCTGCCTGGCGTGAAATGTTTAAACATGAATCATATGGATTTTACTCAGGTAGTATGGCAACACTGGGAACCTGTCATGTGGATTTAGCAGTCTCCAGTGTCTTCATTCTTACCCCAGTGCATGGCATGATAGTCCACTTTCCACTGCATGGAACTGAATGAGCATGTAGTATGTTCTAGGGAGAGATGAGGGCACAGAATCCTGCCCTTGGGGAGGTGCAGATGTAGATAAGAGCACCGTAGGCAGTGGTCTGCACGAGAATGCAGCAAGTTACAGTGCCACTCCAGAAGAGCAAAGACTGTTCCAGTGTTCGCTCCAAGACAGGACAGGTGGGCACAGTGAATGCCTGGAAATACTTGTTGCACCGATTTTCTCAACATTGACTATGTGTATTTGGTGCGTTTTTCAGGCTGAACATATGAGAAGCCCAGTGAGGGAGTAACAGAGGGATTGTGGAGGGAGGAGAGTTGAGCTGGGAGGATGCGTTGGGGGAAAGGACTGGGCTGGGCTATAGACCTAGAGGGGAAGGGGACAGGCTGAACAATAATTGGACAAGCAAGCTCATTGAAGGCTTTTGAGCAGGAGAGGTTGGTAGACATGTTAAAAAGTAACCAGGAGTGAGTAGTTATTTTAGGATACCCATGTGTTTGCTATAAATATTCATACATATATAATTTCAAGAGACTGGGAATTATCAGCTGCATGCCCACGCACAGCCCCTGTACTTTGCTGTGGGAAGCCCTGCCCCTGGCAGATGACTGGGACCTGTCATTTGGGAGGAGAGGCACGTGGTCCTGTGGTGAGAGAAGCTTCTGATGGTGGCAGGGGAGCAGCACCCAGGTGGGGGTCAGAGGGCACTGGCCCCTGCCCCTGCAGCCCAGCAAGGCACTGCAGTCTGAGGAGGGGGTGGAATGGGAGTGTGAGGCACAGGTTTCCTAGCTCACAGGTAGCAGTGCTAGGGTATGTGAGGTACTAGGTCGTCTGACCTAGAATATTGGCTGGAGTCAGATCCTGGGTGTATCCCCCATACTTCCTGGGAGAAGTTTCTCTAAGTTTCTAAGAGAAAGCATGGTTAATGTGGAGAAGTTCTGCAAACCATTGTCACAGTGAAGCTCCGTTGGGGCCCCTATGTCAAAACAGTTTTCACAGTAATACTAAGATGTCATCTGTCTTGTTCATCTTTTCCTGAGTGCGTAACTCAGTGAACCCGTGTTTTCCAAGTGATGCAGGCAGCACGTTACAAAACCAAGCCTGGGTAAATGATCCTTTCAAGGTTCAGGTTGGGAATGTGGCAGAGTACAAAAGTTCATTGATAAGGCTCGGATTCCATACCTCAGTGAACTGGAAAGAAACCGCAGCTGATAAAGTTTTAGTATCACAAGAGACAAGAGTGGCTACCATTATCTAAAATGGCTCTATCTCGTGAGCCTGGCCTTCCTTCATAGTCTATAATCAGAACCATATATCTTAGCAGATTGAAGGCTAAAGCAGATAAGAGATTTCAGCCAGTATTGCTGTATTTAAAAAAGGGGAAGGGTGGCAAATTGATTTATGAAAAGCAGCTCTATGCCTATATAACCTAGTTTGTTCTTGTGTGGTAGGTGTGTGGGTGCATCCTCAGATGCTGCTCCTCAGGAACTGTGCACCTTGATTTTTGAGGTAGGGTCTCTAACTGGAATCTTAGGCTCACTGATTAGCTAGGCTGGCTCACCAGCAAGCTCCGGGGATCCACCTGTTTTTGCTCACCATGCCTAACTTTTTAATGTGGTTGCAATCAAACTCACATCCTCATATTTGTGCGTCTAGTACTTTACAGATTGAGCCATCTTCCCAGCCCCTGTTTGTTTATTTATTTATCTGTTTATTTATTTGAGATATGGCCTAGAGTCCTATAGCCCCAACTGGCCGGGGACTCAATATGTTGACCAGTCTGGCTTCTATCTCAAGAGATCTGCCAGCTTCTACCTCTAAGTGCTAGAATTAAAAATGTACACCACCATGCATGCCCAGACCCTCCTCAGTCATTTTTAAATTATAAAAAGATTCTGAGAATGACTGTTCCCTGAAGTCCCTGCCCACAAAGCAGAAATGGTATCAGGCCCGGTGTCCAGCATTCTGCACTTATTTCCCAATTGTTTGGGGCTGATGTGGTTGTTGTCAGGCCCATTTTACAGCAGAGGTAAGAAAATCAAAGCTGTGAGAATGTGAATAGGAACAGGTCTCACAGCTTAGAGGTGGCAGTGCTGACACATGGGGTTTGGGGGTCCCAGGCTGGCCCCATCCAAACAATGAATGTCTGCATGTTAGTTATCTTGGAGCCTCTGTTTGCTGTTCTGTACACTCAGGACAGAGATACGGTGTGTTGACAGGATTCAGTGAGAACAGGTGGATGTAAAGCTCTTGGCACACAGGTAGGCAGAAGCTCACAGACAGCAAGCTTGAAAGTAATACTGCGTCTCACACAGGGTTGCCCAGTTCAAAGGCTCGAGCAGTGAAAATTGGGAAGCCGTTCTTAGCAGTCTGCCAGAGTCCGTATTTGTATTAAGGGGCATGTGTGTGAGAACAAGGAGCCTGGTTTTCCCCACATCCTGTGCTCAGCTCTTCTCATTTTAGCACCTGAAGCTAGTCACATGGCTTCTATACTACAGCATAAAAGTATAGTTGCCAGAGCCCTCATTCATGAGCATGGTGGCTGCTCCAGCCTTTTGCAGTCAGGCTATCATGGAACTTACGTCCAAGTGCACCAAAGGCAGACTCCTAGGAGTGGAAATGTTGGGGCAGAGGGCACGTGTCATTTTGAAAGATGTCTCCTGATTATTCTCCAGAGTGGTGCTGCCTGCCTTCTCCCTTGGCTCCTCTCTGGAAGAAAATGCTGGGGATTGGTGAGATGGCTCAGCAGGTCAAAGTGCCTGCAGCCAAGCCAAACCTTACCACCTAAGTTCAATCCTCAAAATCCACATGTGGAAGAGAACCAACTCCCGCAAGTTATCCTTTGACTGCCACACGCACCACAGCAAGTAGAATACCCCCCCATATAAATTAGTTTAAAATTTTTCTTTTAAAAGTGTTTTTTAAAAGAAAGAGCTGAGCCTTGGCCTTAGGGATTACATAGGACGGAATCTGCCTCGAAGCTGGCAGGCTTGGGGAGAGTAGGTCTTCTGGAGGCAGAGGGGGTCTGGCTGGCACTTTTAGTCTTGTTTTTTGCCCCCTTTCCCTCTGCATCTGCCTCATCCCAGAAGGCTCACAGAAAATAATATCTAGGCCACTGTGTTCTCACAGCTCCATCTGTGGGGCCAGACAGCCTCTCCCTGGGTCTTCAGGTACCTGTATGTGCAAGACCAGCTCTGTTCTCTGCCTGGCTCACTCTATATATGTGAAAAGAAGCAAGCCGTTTCACCAGAGAGGAGAAGCTGTGTGCCCGGATCTTTGTCCCTCCATGGCTGGAGTAATGGTGTCCTTTTCATTGGTCCTGTCCCATCTGGAGCTACAGCTGGGCTTGCAGATGACTCCCAGCTCTGGGGATTGAGAAAGTGGAGGGGGAGCAGGTGGTGGTGGCTGGAAGCTGAGTGGCACCTGCTGCCTGTCCTGGTGGACTTGAGGGTCTGTGTTTCCTCTTCTAGTCAGAATAAGCCCCTTTGATGCAGGGGTGACAGACATATGGCTTGGGTGGTGGCCCACCAGATAAACAGAACTTGCAGGAAAATGCAACTGTCATTCTCTCCAAAGAATTTATCTTAGGAAAAAGCAGCAATTCGCCCAGGTAATGATAATTTGGATTTTGGATAAAAACATTTTTTTGAAAGGTTATACAAATGACTAGTAAATTGCAGTTATGTATTTCAGAACACCAAAATTTATAGTCTAGTGACTGGGGAGGTGACTCAGTTGGTAAAGTGCTTACCCCACAAGCATGAGGACCTGAGTTCAGATCTCCAGCACTGTTGTGAGGAATCAGGTGTGGTAGCATGTGCCTGTAGTCCCAGTGTGTGTGTGTTCAAGGGGCGCAACAGATGGATCTGAGGGACTTGCTGGCCAGCAGGTATAGCTGAAGCTTTGAGTGGCAGGTTCAGTGAGACCCTGTCTCCAAAAAAGGTGGAGAATGATAATGGAAGACACTCGATGTTGAATTCCAGCCTCCATGTGCATCCCATACATACCACACAGGAACCAAGCAGACAAACAAATAGATAAATAATATTTAAAATCACAGTGGCAGATACATTGAAGTGCCAGAGACTGGGTCCAGTGTCTGCAACATGTCCTGCCAGTGGTGACTGAGGATGGGAAATTGTCATGATGTGCCAAGTGGAAGTAAAAATGTCATAAGAGCATTCTATAATTTAGTTTTATAAATTTTAAGTATTATCTATCATCTATCCATCATCCATATCTTTCTATCATCTATCTATCTATCTATCTATCAATCATCTATCATCTATCTATCTATCTATCTATCTATCTATCTATCTATCTATCTATCTATCATCTATCTATCTATCTATCATCTATCATCTATCTATCTATCTATCTATCATC
>NW_008355272.1:1618113-1661655 GCF_000622305.1 Nannospalax galili
ATCTATTGTGCTAGGGATTTAACCGTGAGCCCCATACCCAGTTCCGTTATAACAATTTAGAAATATTTATTTGTGGTCAAAAACTGAGCATGACAAACCAAAATGAAGAGTTCTGTTTGTGTGCTTCACAGAAGTTTCTTTTGCTGCCTCACTCCAAACCCCTTTAAAGCTTTTCTCCTGAATTTGTCTGCCCTATTTTAGTTCTGTTTTTAGGTTTTTTTTTTTTACATTTATTTATTAATTATTTATTTATTTTTTGGTCTTTTTGAGGTAGGGTCTCCTTGTAGCCCCAGCTGTCCTGGAACTCACTATGTAGACCAGGCTGGCCTTGAACTCACAGAGATCCACCTGTCTCTGCCTCCCGAGTGCTGGGATTAAAGGCGTGCACCACCACACTGGCCTTATTTATTATTTATTTTGTGTGTGTGTCTCTGTGTGTGTGTCTGTGTGTGTGTGTATGTATATATACACACACAGCAGAAGTTGGTTCTCTCCTTCACGATGTAGGTCTTGGGGCTCAAACTCAGATCATCAGGTTTGACAGCAAGCACCTTTACCTGCTGAGCCATCTTGCTGACCCTAGTTTTCAATTTTTGAAGCAGAGTCTCATGTAGCCCAGGCTGGTCTCAAATTGACTCTGTAGCCAAGAATGACCTTGAACTTCTGATCTTCCTATCGCCACCTCTTGAGTGCTGGGATTATAATCATGTTCTATTGCACACAGTTTATGCAGTATTGGGAATCAAATACAGGACCTTGTACGTGCTAGGCAAGCACTTTGCCAACTGAGCTATAGCCCCACTCCCCATTGTATTTGAATACCCTTGATTATGCCACTCCATCAGTGTCTGATTCACATATAGAAAGAATCAGGGACTTTTTTGTCTCCCAAGAACTAAGTTTTACCCTAAGTAAGCAAGTAACTAAGTAAGCAAGGGCAGTATCCTACCTGCCAACTCCATCCCCACTCGCCCCCATGGAAATGCCTGGGTTGGGGAATGCTGAGTCTAGAGGCTGACACCTTTTAGGTCTCATTCGCTACTTAGCACACTGTCCTTTATGGTGAAGCTCCTTGGTGTCCATATTGACCTCTCTTATCTTGGCATTATCATTGTGATGAAACAGGATCCCAGGGCAGAGTTGGGCACTGAACATCATAGCCCAGCATGTGGCCAGGCATGTGAACCCAGCATCTCAAAAAATCATGTTGATGAGAAGCTATCCAAACTCACACATTCTCTGAGTAGGTGGGCAAGTGTCATCCTGTCCCTAAGGCAGCCTTTCTGAGCATAGAGCACAGTGGTTTGAGGCTGCTCTCCTCCTGAGCTCAGAAGAAGAGTGGATTCATTATTGTGTGGGTGTCTGGAGGCACAGGGCTTAATTTCTTCAGTGTGTGACTGTCCCCACTGGACAGCACTTGGGTAAGAATGCTGCACTCTGGGTCTGAGCAGCATCCTGATCCCAGACTCTGCTGGCAAATGCAGGCTAAGAACTTTCCCTCTGCCCCCTTTGGCACAGGGTAGAAAATAAGTCAGACTTGGAGTCAGATGCCTTCTCCAGCTCTGTAATGTTGGGCTCACATAGTGAGCTTGTGGAGACAGACCCAAGCCAGGGCTCCAGCCTGGCCCCACTCCTGTGGGCCTTGGGTATGTTTCTTAACATCTCCTGTCTGGTTTCCCAATTTGTGAAGTGCAGATGTCATTGCACCTGAGGCCAGTCGGGGTTAGGTAAAGCTGCCTATTACCATTTACCTCTGAGCTGCTACTTCTCTGTGGGAGTTATATAAATAGAGGGGAGTATGACAGGATTAGTTGTGTGACTGGTTGTGGCCAGTGAAATGGGAACAGAAATAGTGTATCCTTTCAAGACCTTGCACTTAATCACCACTGCTGCACATTTTCCCTCTGGCACAGTGACTGGTAGCGTTGTGGCAGCTCAGGTTGTGTCTCTGGGAGTGAGAAGATGAAAACTTACCACAACCACAGAGTAGTGCTACCAGCAAGGAGAACCTCTGTCCTACAAAGCTACTGCTACCTGGGGGAGGTTTATTGTTGCCATGGAACCTCACCCATCCTGACTAAAACAGGCCATAACTGTGTTGCACTTGGCTCTCAGGATTAAATCTTATATGTAAAATGCCAAGTAATGTGTGGCGGGGGGAGTATCATGTTTTCTTTCCTATGCAGATCTAAATTTAACAATATATATTACGTATGACACAAAAACTAAATGGAATTTATTTGTGGAGAGGAAGGTGACCAGTGGGAGGGCTGAATAGGAGCAAAGTACAATGACCTGTGTGTGAAAACATTTTAATGAAGTCCATTATTTCGTATACTAGCTTAAAAATTAGCTGGGCATGGTGGTGCATTCCTTTAATCCCAGCACTCCGGAGGCAGAGGCAGGCAGATCTCTGTGAGACTGAGGCTAGCCTGGTCTACATTTGAGTTCTGGGGTGACCCAGTTTCAAAAACCAAAAAAAAAAAATTTAATTTTTTTTTTTTTTTTTTTTTTAGTTTTATGCAACATGGTATCAGATACTTGGCAGTGGTGAAGCTGACTTGGCTCCCTTCCTGACCTGAGTTCCCTGCTGAGTCATTGCTCAGGGCTTGCTCCATCCTTCAGCTGTTTTCTCAGGCCCCTTTGTCACCCCTTCCCTTCTCCTCCATCCACACTAGCGGAGAAGGCTTCAGCTTCCATCAGCATGTGATAATAACCCATCTCCCTGACTACCACAGTTCAGTTCAGTCAGCCTAGGTGTTGGCTATCGTCTGTGGAGACCAAAGTAGCCATCTTTCCTCAGGTCTGTGAAACATTGGGTGTGCTAGCAGAAAAGTTTGGCGTTGGACTGGGCATGGTACATGCCTGTTATTTCAGCTGGAGGATCAAAACTTTGAGACCAGCCTGGGCTACATAGTGAGACCATCCTTTGGGCAGTTCCTGCTTCCCTTTCCAAGCTCTGGTGTAGGTGAGTAGGGGTGGGGGCCATGTGTAGGGCTCACCCATGCTTCATCGTCCATGCTTCAACACAGGGTTGCCCAGTTCAAAGGCACGAGCAGTGAAAATTGGGAAGCCAGAGTCCATGTTTGTATCAAGGGGCTGCTTCGGAGCTTCTGGGATTCAGTTTGCTCTAAACCAGGTGAGAAGCCTTCTTGGGACTAGATCCAACCCCTGGCCAGGCCCAGCCCTGCCCCCTGCAAGGAGGTGTAGGCATAGCCTCTCTGAACTCTAGGGGCCATAGAATCACTGATAGGACTGCAGGTTGCAGCCCAGCCTGTCCTGGCCACCATCAGGGGCAAGCAAGTAGTAGCTCTCCTGGAAGTGGAAAGGGTGGCATCTGCCATTCCTTGGTTTTTCTTTCTGCTCTTGGAACACACCCACAACACACTTCTTCCCTCTGAGAGTAGCAGAGGAGTTAATAGACTCTCAAGGTCTGCAGTCAGGTGTCCTTGAACCCATTTTCTTATCAATGTGATGGGGAAGGTGGAAAAGGGCCAAAGGCCTGTCAGAGGTCTGCAGCCCTGCAGGTCTGCCATCTCTGTTAGAGTCTTACCATCGAGTGCTTAATGGGCACCAAGAGCATCAAGGGCTCTGCTTGCTCCAGTGGATGCTGGTCCCTGCTAATGGCCACAGGCCACCATTGCAGTTCACTACAGAAGGGTCTCTGTTCTGGTGTGGCTAACAGTAGCACATGTTCTCTCCGAGGTTTGAATCTGGGCCCATGGTAGGCGTTTGGCACATGGTAGGAGACCCTTTATGATTTTTACCAAGGGGCCATGTGGGCTGGCCACAGCTGTTAGCCCAAGAAATGACCCCGAGTTGATTGCACCTGCCCAGTAGCAGGACATTCCACCAGCAGAACACTTCTCTGCTGCTTCTGGCCCCCAGGGAAGCAGGCTGGAGCCTTGGTTAAGCCTTGGCAGGTGAGAAGGAAGAGGAAAGGTTAGTGCTGCAGCCAGTGGAGTCTGCTGCAGAGAGGCAGTAACTTTCTGGCCTGGTCAGGGAGGCCTTCAGCTCTCCAGCCTTGAATTCTTGTGAGCAGGTAATGGTCTTTTCCCTGGGATACCTTGTTTCCTGGTGCATCTGAGTTACTTTGTTTCCTTGGGCATTTGATTAAATTTTCGAGGATGCTGAGGAAAAGCTGTTTGTTACTTGGTGTGTCTGAACAGCTTCTCTGGAGGTAGAGAGAGACTGTCTCAGAAATATGCAAAGCATAGCCATGCTGTGCTGCCATATTATATTCTGTGTCTTGCATCCATCAGAGCCTGGGATGCCATTTAGGTTATTAGAATTACTGTGTCATAGGTACAGTGTGAGTTCAGATTGCCTGTGGTCTCTGAGGCAGGGAACATGCACCTATGGAGGCTCCTGAGAGGCCACACCCTTGTTGGTGCCCACCCCACCCATCACTTTGCACTTGGTGTGACTCTTGTATGGCCAGGCCATCATAGGGCTGGGGGCATAACATGTAAGGATGTTGAAAATAATCCCCCAAGACCAGTCTCTTCAGGGTTAGGGTGGGCTTGTGGAGCTGGAGAGGGTGGCACTGTAAGATCCTTTACCAAGGAAGGCTGCTTCTGGTAACTAGTGCCCCACTCAGGACTCTTGGTAGCAAGTGACAGGGCCCAACAGGGAGCACATCCACGAGAGGTTACTTTGGGCTCCTTGGTTACAGGCTCTGTTCGGCCTTCCTTAGTGTCTGTTCGCTTGGTGGGCGTGTGGCAGCACAGCAGTCACTCGCCAGCACCCAGCTGTGGTCCAGCACCCTGGGACAGAACCCATGTCATTCCTTGACACTTCAGTAAATGTCTCACAATAGTCCCTTGGCCATGTTGGGGTGTGGCCATCCCAGCCAGGAGGAGATGAAGGCTGATTGGCTGGGTCTGGCACATCTCTCCCCAACCCCTTCCTGGGGCTGAATGAGCAGCTGCTTCAGCCATCTTCCAAGTCCACATACTCCACAGCCTGGAGTGGAGGGGGGCAGAGATGGTAGCCAGTGTGAAGCGTAGGGAAGATGGATTACTTGTGTGTCCTGGGGTCTCTCCCAGGTGGGGGAGGGGACAGATGGGGCAGTTCTGGCAAATCAAGGAACCACTGCTGTGCTCCATACCAAGTGTTGAGGTCGTGTCAGAGAGCACTGCACATGGCCCCCACTTTCCTGGGCCTCTGGTATACTTGAGACAGGACAAAGTAGCGTGTCTGGGATATGTGGGCCTTAGCACCCTCATCTGTGGATTGAGTCTGCTGCCATCATGTAAGATGAACAAGCAAATCAGTGAATAAGCAAAGAGCCATTAAATACTGGCCCAGAGGCAGGCATCACCCACAGGAGGTGGGACCACCCAGAGAAACATCCAAGCAGATGCCTCTGCTGCTCTTAGCACAGAGGTGCCCAGGCTGGTGGCTGGCAGGGAGGGGAGACCTGCTAGTATATGTGCAAGTTGGTGGCATTTGCACCATTGCATGCATTGTTGGCATATGTTTAGCAAGCAAGACACAGGCAGCTGTGGGACCTGGGCTGCCAAGTTATCATTGGCCCCATGGAGGTCACTATTTTGTGCCCTTCTCTGGGCAGCTGTGACTAGACTGAGGGCCTGCCCCATTTTTTGGTGCTTTCTCAGTATTTGAGCCTTGTCTTATGCCCTAACCCCTCCAGAGAGTCTACCTGCTGCCCCACTACCCTGGGAGCTCAGTACCCATTGAAGAGGCAGAGCCTTAGAGCTGAGGATATGAGATCCATGAGGAGAGTTGGAGGGGGTGAGCTATATAGGGGCACTGCCAGGCCAGGAAGTCCAGGGGGCCCCCACCTCCACCCCAGTATGTATTGTGCACACCTGGCTGTTGGGAAGGTAAGGAATCACCCCTTATTGGGAGGCCGGGGCCAGGCCCCGTAGATGACCCATAGAGCCCACATACCTACCCTAGGAGGAGGATTTAGGCCTGGGTGTCTAAAGCCCTAAATCAGAGTCCTTCCTGGCCCTTTGTTCTCCAAGCCCCGTCTTGTTTCCCATGTGGTCTGCAGATCACAGGCCACAGGATGGCCTACCACAACATGGGGGAGGGGATGAAGGACTGGACTGAGCCACTGGGTAAAGGGCCACATTGGAGGCAGTGTCCAGTGATTGAGAGGGTTGGAAGCTGGAGCAAAGATTTACCAGCCACACCAAGGGTTGGGGAAACATGTGCAGGGTCCAGAATTCGGATTGAGAAATCCCCTTGGCCAAGCCTGTCTAACCAGGTCAGTGTGGTCCCTTTGTTTCCATGATGCCCCACCCCAGGGCCAGGCTTGAAGGACATTCTTGGGGAATGATCACCAGTCAGTGAATGAATCATGGAGGCCAGAGTAGAGAAGCCTGAGGTGCAAGAAGAGAGCAGTGCCGGAGCAGGTGGTGGAGCTGAACCTGTGAGCATGGTCTAAGCTAGCACACTCACCCCAGCCTCATACGGGCTGATCTCAGAACTTTGGATGGAACCTGATGGCCTGCAGCTTGTAGGTTCACCTGTGGAGGCCTGAGCAGTAAGGCTAGGCCCAGCTCTTGTGCCTCCCTGCCATGGTGTGGCCTAGAGACTGGCCCAGGCAGCTCTGGTCACACTAGTTTGTGATTTCTCTGGTTCTTGGCCAGTGGAGGAGAGAGAAAATAGTTATTACACTTCACTGAAGCATGAAATCGCTTTCTTCCTTCACCAGATTATGCCTAAGCAGAAAGTTGATTTGAGGTGGGGGCAAGAGGGGATATAAACTTTTGAAAATTAAAAAGAAAACCTTGTGTGCCCTGTCCCACTTACTAGCAGGAAGAAGGCAGCACAGGTTTCTGGGGGTCAGGATGCTGGGGTACAGTTTGCTTTTGTTGTGGGGTCATTGTTTCTTGAGGTTTTAGCTGCCTGTCCTTGGACCCCATTGTCACAGTTCTGAGCTGGATATTGAGAGTGTTTTGGAAATCCCTCAAATTCAAACAAGCAGCAAACTTGTGTCTGATTGCATGGAGTGCTCTGTGTGGTCTGGTGTGTGATCTGGTGAGAGGGAGGCAGGAGATGTGCCCACTGGCCCCAGGTCCTTTAGTTGCCTGCCTCTGTTGCTTTGGTTAAGGCAGATGGGGTTAGTGCTGTAGTATAAGGAGTGTCCTGCTGTCTTCCCAGGTCACTCATTGGCTAGCAGACCTCACCTCTAAACCTTTATCAAGAGGGCTCTGGAGACCCTTGGGTTCAGAGAATGTGCCTACACAGAACACATGAGCGTCTATCTCAGGGTGAGGAGGGTTGTCTGGCCACTAGTGTAAAGAGCCCAGTTCAGAATGTGCCTGCTGGAAGCAGGTGGCAGTGAGGAACGCTGGCTAGATGTTCACAGGAATGTGCTTCAAGAGTCCCCAGTCCCCATGGCTAACCCTGCAGGAATCAGTCTCCTTGGCCAATGGAAGGCAGAGATTAGACTTCAGAACCCAGCCCACATGGGATCCTGGCCTTGGCCAGGGTAGCAACACTCTGCCTAAGTCTCAGCTGCTATGCACTTCGACTTTGGAGAGACACTTCCCAGAGGGTGCACTACTGTCAAGGGCTCACATTGCTTAGCACTGCCCTGACCAGTCACCCAGCCAAGTCAGGGACACCCTTGTCATATGCTTGTCACCGCTTGAGGCAACCGCAGCTCCAGCTTGCCCAGGGTTTCTTATCTTCAGGTCAGGGATAGGTAGTCCAGGACCGATCCAAGCAGAACAGACAGTTTCTGTAGAGCAGGGTGAGGCAGGGCCCTCTTGCCTGCATCCTCTTCAGAGGTGCAGGGAAGCCAGGCTTGGTTCCTTACTGCTGAGTGAAGGAGGGAAGGGAGGTGGGCACCGGGAGCTGAGGGTTGAAGGGGGAGATACCCAGAGGGCCTGTAGACAGGAATCTCCCTCTCACCAGTGTCTCTCCCCCTGCAGGTTAACACGCCATGTCAGTCAGCGTCCACGAGACTCGTAAGTCGCGGAGCAGCACAGGCTCTATGAACATCACACTCTTCCACAAGGCCTCACACCCTGACTGTGTGCTGGCCCATCTCAACACACTGCGTAAGCACTGCATGTTCACTGATGTCACACTATGGGCTGGTGACCGCGCCTTCCCCTGCCACCGGGCAGTGCTGGCTGCCTCCAGCCGCTACTTTGAGGCCATGTTCAGCCACGGCCTGCGGGAAAGCCGGGATGATACAGTCAACTTCCAGGACAACCTGCACCCTGAGGTGCTGGAGCTGCTGCTGGACTTCGCCTATTCCTCCCGAATCGTCATCAATGAGGAGAATGCAGAATCGCTGCTGGAGGCAGGTGACATGCTACAGTTCCATGACGTGAGGGACGCAGCTGCAGAGTTTCTGGAGAAGAACCTTTTCCCCTCCAACTGCCTGGGCATGATGTTGCTGTCTGATGCTCACCAGTGCCGCAGGCTCTATGAGTTCTCCTGGCGCATGTGCTTGGTACACTTTGAGACAGTTCGGCAGAGTGAGGATTTTAACAGCCTGTCCAAGGACACGCTGCTGGATCTCATCTCCAGTGATGAGCTGGAGACGGAGGATGAACGTGTGGTCTTTGAGGCTATCCTGCAGTGGGTGAAGCATGACCTGGAGCAGAGGAAGGCCCACCTACCAGAGCTCCTACGCAGCGTGCGGCTGGCCCTGCTGCCCTCTGACTGTCTGAAGGAGGCCGTGTCTGGCGAGGCCCTCCTCATGGCAGATGAACGTACCAAACTTATCATAGATGAAGCTCTCCACTGCAAGACCAAGATCTTGCAAAATGATGGGGTGGTCACCAGCCCCTGTGCCCGGCCTCGCAAGGCAGGTCACACTCTGCTCATACTGGGGGGTCAAACCTTCATGTGTGACAAGATCTACCAGGTAGACCATAAAGCCAAGGAGATCATCCCCAAAGCGGATCTGCCAAGCCCCCGGAAGGAGTTCAGCGCCTCAGCAATTGGCTGCAAGGTCTATGTGACCGGGGGCAGGGGCTCTGAGAATGGAGTCTCCAAGGATGTCTGGGTGTACGACACTGTCCATGAGGAATGGTCCAAGGCAGCACCCATGCTGATCGCCCGCTTTGGCCATGGCTCAGCTGAGCTGGAGAACTGTCTTTATGTAGTCGGGGGACATACATCCCTGGCAGGTGTCTTCCCAGCTTCCCCTTCTGTCTCCCTGAAGCAAGTGGAAAAATATGACCCTGGGGCTAACAAGTGGACCATGGTGGCCCCACTGAGGGATGGCGTCAGCAATGCTGCAGTGGTGAGCGCCAAGCTGAAACTCTTTGTGTTTGGAGGGACCAGCATCCACCGGGATATGGTGTCCAAAGTCCAGTGCTACAACCCTTCAGAGAACCGGTGGACGATTAAGGCTGAGTGTCCCCAGCCTTGGCGATACACAGCTGCTGCAGTCCTGGGCAGCCAAATCTTCATCATGGGAGGTGACACAGAGTTCACGGCAGCCTCAGCCTATCGCTTCGACTGTGAGACTAACCAGTGGACACGGATTGGGGACATGACTGCTAAACGCATGTCCTGCCATGCCCTGGCTTCGGGCAACAAACTGTATGTGGTAGGAGGCTATTTTGGGACCCAGAGGTGTAAGACCCTGGACTGCTATGATCCCACTTCAGACACATGGAACTGCATTACCACCGTGCCCTACTCGCTCATCCCCACAGCCTTTGTCAGCACCTGGAAGCACCTGCCTGCATGAGGAGCACCCCAGCCAGGTGAGCCTTCCAGAAGGGCATGGGAGCCCCTCTGGCTTGTCCCCATTATGGGTAGTGGCTGCCACATCTCCCAGGGAGGGTCAGTAAGCAGCAGGGTGATGGGACTTAAGGACGGGTTGAATCCTACCTCCTCTAGCACAGCTGTGAATTTGCCAGGGGAGGAGGGAACATCTACCTTCTGTGTGAGGTAGAGGGACGGCCTTCCTTAAAGCAGGCAGTCATCTGATTGAGGTGGCCCCTTGGGCTGTCGGAGCAGGGCTTATCATAGAACAGGTGCTCATGAGATGAACCCTGCTGGTACTCTGTTCATAGTACTGTGAGCGTGTGAAGTCATAGGAAAACAAGTGAACATAGCTTGGAGAGAGCCAGGTGACACATCAGGCGCAAAGGGATGGGGGCTACTGACTTAGGCCAGGTCTGGGGTGTCATAGAGGCTGGGTCAAATGTCAAGTATCAAGGCTAGGGGAGGACGCTGGGCCAGCTTAGCAAAGTGTTCTGGGAGGGGTTGGCATCTGTGGTGGGTTTGTAGGAGCCAGATGTTTTATGACCAGGGCCTGGAAAAAGCCAGCACATGTTAACTAGCCCTTGTCCCCTGTTCAAGTTCCAAAGTCTTCCTCCTGGGCCTTGTACATGGGATGCGGTATAGAGGATGGACCCCCATGGGCACAGGTGGGGTGGGGTGCTGGTCTACTGAGAGCAAGAAAAGAGGTGGTCTTGCAGGAGGAGCCTCCCTTCTTCCCCCAGCTGCCCTCTCCTTCCTCAAGTTCCTGTCTTGAATCTACATAGACCCCTTCAATTCAGGTCAAGAACCTAGTCAGGAAGCATCCTGAGGCTCAATGAATCTGTGGGTTCAGCTGCTGCTACTGTACAGGAAAGCAGTACTCCTGAGCTGGGCCTACATATAAACTGAGTTCAGGCTGAATGGATCCTGAGAACCTCCCAGGCTCTTAAAGGGCCCAGCAGATCTGTGAGTGTGCAGTGACTGGAGTGGCTGGGCTCCTAAGAGCAGCCGAGTAGGAACAGGACTTGACTTAGTTCTCTTTAGGGCCTTTGGGCCTGTTTTGTTTTCATCTGCTCTCTGGGTCCCAGAGTAGCAAGCTTCAAAAGGATATTGGCATTTCTTCACTAATTGCCAGTTCCTGCCACCGGACTTATGAGTGCTGGCCCATGTTAGCTGTGGGATAGAGTCATCTGTGGGGCCCAGGCTCCTCCACCCTATGCTACTGTTCACCTCTGGGAACCTGAATACAGTTCTTCCTTGAGAAGTGGCCTCAAGAAATGGGCAGGGTGCCCTGTCTGCCAAAGGCTTCTTCACCTGTCACTGCCCTGTGGGTGACACAGCTCAGCCGGACTTGGTCAAGCATCTTTCTTAGGAACTTCTGCACCGTGGAGGAAGCTTGAATTGCCTGTTGACTGTGACATCCTAGTTACTTGATCCTGGACAGGCTTAACTTTTTCGAGGCTCAGCTTTGTCTTCTGGAAAATAGGAAGAAGGAATGGAAATACAGTTCTTGACCAGAGATCCAATGAGGTGCTGAATTCAAAAATCCTCTTTTACAGGGGGAAGAAAGGGATGATAATGGCTCCTGGACATTCTGGGCTATGAGGGCCTCCCCGTGTCCCTCGTTTGTCCCCAGCGTTGTTGCTGTGCTGAGGACAGCTGCATGTGTCTGCCTCATCCTTTTTAGCCCACAGCAGGAAGTTGTCACTGGCCTCTTATAGGGATTAGGAAGTGAGCACAGGAGAATCTAATCGCACAAGACCCACCTAGTCCCAGATCCGGGTGGGAAGCCACTCCCAGACAGACCCTGAGTTCCTGTGCTGGAGTTCATGGGCTGCAGCAGCCACTGAAGCAGCATTTCCTCTACCCAGACCACCCTTCCTCTGGCCTCTGTCACTCGACTGAGGCTGGGTTGTTCTCACGCTCTGCAGGCTCCTTCTCTTGTTCAGCTTGCCTGCACAGTTCAGAGTCTCTGGACTCGCTTCAAAGAAGAGACTCACAACCCAGTAGCAGAGTAGGAAGCTGACATTCAAGGCAGGCCTGATACTCCCTGGGTCCTGGGAAGCCTCTCCACCCCTCAGCTCCCAGGGCATGTGGCTCCAACTCAGCTGCAGCCCAGAACCCATGGGGTGGGAGGTGGGGAACCCTAAATGGGAGGGGCCTGAGCATTGTGGCAAGTGTCAAGGCCAGAAAGGGCCAAAACACAACATGTTTGTTCCCTCCATGTGCATTCTTTACTTTGGGACACATAACCCCCAGTGACCATGGCCATGATCCATGAGCTGCCATCTGGGATGCCCAGCCTCATACCTTACCTAGACATGGCCTCTGTCCCTCTCTAACCCCAGCCCTGCTGGGTAGCATCCCCCACGTAGCAGGCAGGAGGTCCTTGTGAGAAGTGCCACTATCCCTGATCCCCAGGAGCCTCACCTGTGCCAGGTGTTCCATAGATTTTCTTTCCATCCTGACAGGCCCCCAGGTAGCTCCAGGGACCACCAGCAGCAGGTCCCTGC
This sequence comes from Nannospalax galili, assembly GCF_000622305.1. Classification (NCBI taxonomy): domain Eukaryota; kingdom Metazoa; phylum Chordata; class Mammalia; order Rodentia; family Spalacidae; genus Nannospalax; species Nannospalax galili. Next base: position 1,630,338 of record NW_008355272.1, read on the forward strand.
AGCCCTTGCTCAGTACCCCTGTGGCTCCCATGGGCCCCATGCCCGCTTTCCCCAGCCCAGACTCCTATTTTGAATCTTAATGGGATTCCCATTATAGTCATCGCCTTCTCTTTTTTTCTTTCCCACTGGGGCCTCTCAAAGCCACTTAAAGTCCAATCCCCCATATTCTTTCCTCCCAGATCCCCTCCCAACCCACCTCTGACCTGAAGGGTGTTATAACAGGATGGCACGGCAGGTGCACTCACCAGGCATGGAGAGCTTGTCTCCTCATAGGCCCTGAGGTCCTGCCACTGGATTTGGGGCAGGGGCAGCTCTGGGAAAGGTCAAAGTCACCAGACCCTGTGGGGCTCAGTCACTGCTGCAGACACACCTGGCCCACTTTGTCCTGCTTCAAAATTATTACAAAGAAAAACCCAGAGCCAGGACTGGTTTCCTCCAGCTCTGGGGGACAGAATAGCTGGCAGGAGATTGCTTTCGGGATGTCCTTCACGTGGCAGTGGTCCCTCATGCCTGTGTGAGACCCGGGAATAGAGTGACACCACAGGCAGGCCCTACACCAGCCACCTTCAGGAGGGGTCTTTGCCAGGGCCTGTCATGCACAGGCAGTGCAGACAACCACTGACCTCATATCCATTCCAGCTAGAAGACTGCATTTTCACAGATGAGGAAATCAGGCTATGGAGAAGAGGCTTCCAGAATTCAGGGTTACAGACTAAGACCTTGGGGTGAGGTGGAAGACAGTTACTCATCTAGACCCAACACAGGAGCCAGGCAGGATGACTCCCAGCACCATCTGCTCATAGGCCCCTTTCACCCAAGCTCTGAAGGACTCATACCTGCATGTAGGGGACTAGGCTGGGCCCTGGCATGCACATTGGCATCTCTGTGGCAACCATGTGGCAGCCACTGGGAAGTTCAGATTGACCATCTCAGTGCATCTTAGAATGGTTAGGGGCCTCAGGATCCAGCTTCTCACTTGTGTGGAGAGGAGTTTGGAGGCCCCAGGACCCAGCTGTGAAACCACCCTACCCCACTATGTCAGGTGTCATGAAGTTTCAGGACCCCTGGGGAATTCCTGTGGTTAGCCTCCAAGAATTGCAGCAGTGGTAAGGGGGCATTCCATTTAAGGAAAACTGTTCCACAGAGCCCCAGTCCTGGCTGATGTGTTTTTGCTCTAATGTTTTGTAAATATGTAGACAACTAAAGAAAAGTTCCTTCAACTGTAGTCTCATTTAGTTACACAGCTCATGCCAGTGCACAGGTTAAATAGTGCTAACCCTACAGGCCTGCTGGGGTTGGTGACGGTTCAGCAGGCTGTGCCTTTGCCTCCTGCTGGACCTGGATGAGGATTCAGTTCACCCCAGAGCCTGTGAGCCCATGAATGCTTCTAGTCATTCACAGTGACGGGGCAGGGTCTAGTCTTCCCTTCTGTAAGTGTGCCTCCTTAGGCCATCTTGGAGCTTGGGGCACATCCATCACTGACCTCAGGCACCAAAACTGTGTGGACCTCAGGGGCTCCAGGAAAGGCCTGAGGAAGACACCCAGTTCCTCTCTTCCTCCCCCTTACTTCCCTAAGATCACTGACCTCCCACCCAGGCCTACCCAGCCAGCCCTGCCCTGTCCTGTGGGGTGTCCAAACTGGAGTAGCTCAGGAGCTGCAGTGTGGCCGCCATCCCTTCCTAGTCTTGTACAATGGGCCACCTTCCTCTTGGGGCTGGCCTGGGGCTGTGCTGGGTTGCCTGCCACTGTGGCTCAGCTGCAGCAGTAATTCCCACCAGCAAGTAAATAGGTATTTCTTCTTTGCTTCAGGAACATTCTCCACGAAGCCTTCAGCAAGGAAGGGTCTGATTCCTGGGCTCCTCTCTAAGTGGGTAGACAGTCACCGTCCTCGTTTGCAGGACAACCACTGGTGCTCAGTGATTGAGAAAATGCAGCAGGGATGTGAGCTTCATGACCATGAGGACAGCCCCTCCTCCTTCAGTACTGCATCCGCCTAGTCTCTCTTACAGCCTGGCATGCAGAGAGGTTGTGGTGAATATTTGTCCAGGTCACAAATGAGTATGCCTGCTGCTTTCCACAGCCTGCCGCTTGTCCTCAACACCCCTGCCTTCGTCCCCCCAGCTCACACACCTTGTCTGCCTCTGCCTCACTGGCTCACTTTTGTTTACAATTTTTTTTTTTTTTAATCTTTTTGAGACAGGGTCTTCCTATAGCCCCAACTGGCCTGGAACTTACTATGGAGACTAGGCTGGTCTTGAACTCACAGAGATCCTCCTGCATCTGTCTCCCAAGTGCTGGGACTAAAGGTGTGCGCTACCACACCCAGATTTTATTATATATATATATATATTTTTTTAAATTTATTATTTTTATTTTATGTGTATGAGTGTATTGCCAGCGTGTATGTGAGTACAAGCGTGTCATGCAGTGCCACAGAGGTTAGAAGAGGGCATCAGATTCCCCTGGAACTGGAGTTAAGGATGGTTTGTAGCCTCCATGTGGGTGCTGGGAATCGAACCAGGGTCCTCTGCAAGAGCAGTCAGTGCTTTTAACCACTGGGCCATCTCTCCGGCTCTTGTTTACATTCTTACCTCAGCGCTTTGTGTTCTTCTGTGTGGACAGGTGGTCCCCTCTAGTTAACTCCTGTCTTTTTATTAATTCTCATTCCCACACTGTCTACCAAAGTAAAGTAAAGCTCCTGCTTCTAATCTCAATTATAAAGTTAGTTTTTATTTGTAGGTCTTCTCAGTATAACATACACTCTGTAATTGTGTAAGTCTGCAGCTTCTCAGGGGAAGACAGCACCGGGGATAGTAGCTGTATTTGCCCTGCCATGTCATGTCCCCAGGGTCTCCTGTGTGAGGGAGCACCAGTGGCAGTTGAGCTGTGGGACACAGTAGCTCAGGTTCCCGAACTGCGGAGGGCCACACTGGTGGGTGGACAAAGGAGCTGGATCCTGCCCCCAGCCCTGGAGGAGCCTCTTGATTTTGTCATTTTGTTCTAGCTAGGACAGAGTGCTGTAGCCACCAATCCTCACATCCTCTTCCTCTCTCTCATCCACAGACTTTGCATTGTCCTCCCCACTGGATCCAGAAGCCAACAGCACCAGCTCTGGGCAGCAGCAGCCTCGGGCTTTTCTGAGCTTTAGGCAAGAAAAGTGAAGGTCTCCAGCGGCACCCGTGCCCAGGCTTCCTAAGCTGCCAGTGGCTTTCATGTGGAAAGGAGCTTCCAAAGGGCATGGGCTATTGCCAGGACCCCTGGACTAGGGGGAGGACATGCATGTAGAGCCTTGAGGTTACCTCTGGCAGCCAGACCTGAGTCGGGGGCTAGCAGGGGAACAGCAGAGGTCCCTCATCACCGAAGCACAGCCTTGGCAAGGCTGCCTGTGGGAGGTGGGAGTATCACTCTACAATGTCCTCAATCTCCAGGAGCAGAGTCCAACAAACCTCAGGGTGCACCCACAGGTTTCTACCCACAGCAGATGCCACTGAGACTCCTAATGCCAAGGGGGAAGTCTCTCATGGGCCCTCTGCCGAGCACTGGCCCATCCCTTGAAGGGGTGACTCCCAGGATACTACTCCAGGTGTGCAACAGATGCTCATGACCAGTCAGGCAGGAACAGGGGTCACTCAGCAGGACTTCAGGCCCCAGAGAGCTGGTAGGCACAACCCTGTTGCCTGTCTTTGGAGCCACAGGAAGAGCAGTGATGACCCATCTCCAACGGGTCACACCTGCCAATTGCATGGGGCTCCTTTCCAGGAGACCTCACCTGCCATAAGCTTGTGCCCTGCCTCCCGAGTTGAGGAGCAGGTGGGTATATGGCAGAGACCCAGTGCTCACTGCAGTTCCCATCCACATTGGTGGATTTGTGTCAGGTGGACAGAGACAAGGCTCTTGCCACACCTGCTGTCCTCCCTGACATTGGCCTTCAGCTGGCAGCACTGGATCCTGCCCAGTTTTCCCTTGAGCTCAGAGAAAAGGGTCTGAAGAGACTACCTAAACATTTGCTCCTCAGTCACTGCCCAAAGCTTTGAGGAGTCCTTATCTATGTTGCTAGCACCAGGTTTGTGGACTGTGAGGCCCCAGGCTCCTCCATTGGTCACACTGTTGAGGGGACAGCCCTTGGTGTGTGGCACAGAATAGACAGGGCACCCTAACCTGTGGCTTGCCCAGGCCACTTGCATGTGCTGGCTGCATCAGGATTGGGGCTCCAAAGTGGGCTCCACCATTGGTAGCACAGTGTGCCCACACCTCAACCTGGTATTGGTGCAGTGTGTGCCTTCTGGGGAGGGGCTTTCAGTCTCGGCTTCCCCCATAACTGTGCTCTGGGGAAGACCTTCCTAGTGCTCCTTAAGGGCCACAGATGGCCCTCATTAGAGGCCCAGCTTGCTCTCTGCTCCACCTCAGGGGATGCCCTGCTAGAGACCTTAAGGCCCTGTGGACTACTCCTTCGGGATTAAGCACACTTCTCACAGCACAAAGGACCCAGCCATGGTGCTTGCCTGAGTGTTGTGCTGCTTTATCCATTTTCTAACTTAATAAAGATTTGAGAAAATTCTTGGCCTTCTTTGGGTGACTTGGCCATGTGTGTTCCTAAACCCAGAGTCTGCCTGTTCATTGCAGAGGGTCCACCAGAAGAGAGGTCTTTCCTCCCAAGAGTCATTCTATCTTAAGGCCCCTGTGTGGTGGGTGATTCCAAGTTGAAAACAGTCCCATCCATTCAATAGGCAAGAGGTTTGTGCACTCCAGGCCCCAGGGGATACTCTAAGGACAGGAGGTTGGGTCATAGCCACAACTCCACAGGGCATCTGGTTCTGGTGAGATACCCTGGAATGCCCTGTGGGTTGCTGTCCCTCACTTTTCAGCAGCCTCTGTGACTACAAATGCAGGAGAACCTACAACTGAGATGTAGCTGCATGGTGTTGGTGGTCTAACCTGGAGGCCTCAAGCAGCACAGCCCAAGGTGATACCAGGGCCCTAGACCTCATGCCACACCATGTGCTGGATGCCCTGAGTGCACCAAGCCTCGGTGACCGCCCTTTACTGTCATCTTCAGTGGCACTCAGCAGCAGGTACTCACTCCCAGTGGGAAGTGCACCAGACACCAAGTGAAGGATTGTTACCTTGCTGAGTGGGATGATGGTAGTAGAGTGACGTTTCCATTCAGGCTGGGGCCTCTGGGTAGATAGCTGTAGGGCCCAAAGTAGTGAGGTCGGGGGGATTTCCATGCACTCCTGGTGTGGGTAAGCAGGTATTTCCTTGCCTTTCCAACTTCCATGCAAGGTTGTTTACTGGTCCAACAGGTCTCTCCTGCTCCAGCTGGCCTGGAACTCTATGGTAGACCACCAGCTGAACTCTGTATGGTAGACCAGGTTGGCCTTGAACTCACAGAGAACCACCTGCCTCTGCCTCCTGAGTGCTGGGATTAAAGTTTGAGCTACCACACCTGGCTCCTACTATTCCTCTTAAAAGTTGAATTTAGCCTCACCGAATGTAGCTTCTGGGGAGGCTGGACAGTGCTCAGCTAAAGTCCTTTCCCTTCTCAGGGACTCCAAGAGGGGTGCATTCTTGACCTTTTCCTGCTGGCAGAGAACCAGGCTCAGAGGCTAAAATGACCCACCTAGGACCCACTGCCCCTGTATACTGCTGCACCTCCTAAAAGACCCCTCCTCAACACCTTAGGGGTATCCTCCTGGGGAAGAAAAGGCTGTTTAAGAGGCATTTAAGGGGGAGTTGGAGAGATGACTTAGCTGGTTAAGAGAACTGACTGTTCTTGCAGAGGACCTAGGTTCAGTTCCCAGTACCCACATGGCGGCTAACAACCACCTGTAACTCCAGTTACAAAGGATCTGATGCCCTCTTCTGACTTCTGTGGTGCATTTAAGTACATGCAGGCCAAACACCCATACACATACAATCTGGGGAAAGCTAGGAAGAGAAGGCATGACCCATGCTGGGTAAAGGCTTTCCAGTGTGCATACCCTCAGGTCATAAATACACCTCAGCAACCCCTCAGTTATCTCAGTAAGTAAGCTCAATAAATTCACTGGTTCCCCAGTAAAACTTTAGCCAAACATTGGCTTGACACTAGAACTTTAAAAGGGAATAAGCTAGCACATGCCTTTAATCCCAGTAGTCGGGAGGCAGAGGCAGGTGGATCTCTGTGAGTTCAAGGCCAGCGCGGTCTACATAGTGAGTTCTAGGACACTGGGGCTACAGGGAGACCCTGTCTCAAAAAAAAAAAAAAAAAAAAAAAGGAATAAGCATTGCTTAGCATCCCCAGGAAAAGAAGTCTCACAACAGATGGAACATTTATTTGTTAATGCTATTATGTCTCATAATTATTTTTTAGAAAATGAGAATGTAAAAGATGTTAAAATGATATGGGAATGGAGATATTTTCCAAAATAGAAAAAAGGAAATGATGGAGGTCTGTTTAGGTTTGTTATGATATATAAAGGATGAGACAAAAATAATATACAGATAATCTTTAAATTTCTATGGTCATAGTTTAGTCAACCAGTTTAAGGAACAAAATATATATCTTGTCAAGGTTTATCTGAGAATATTTGAATTTAGTTTTTTACCCAAGCCTTATCTACATAGCACATGATAATTAAAAGTACCAGCCTGGTGGAACTAACCTTATCGATGTTTAATAGCCATAGTTTGAGGCCTATACTAATGTGGTCAGAGGGACCTAAAGGACAGTTTTTGCCCCTTGTCCTTCAAGGTCAACTAAATTTCAGGGGACTATGGAACATCTCTTAAAATGTCCTGTAACTGTGGTGAGTCATCTGTCCTCTTGGTCAGGGAGGACATGGAGAACCCACAATATGGACTTGAACCAGTGTCCAGTCTACAAAGAGGAGGGTCAACTCAGAGGAAACATCTCATTCATGCCTCCAAGTGAAGCCAGACATGGTTGAGTAGGACCTTTGACTTATCTTCACATAAATGGAGCTGGTAAAGGAAAGGAACCAGGAGCTCCTCCCAAGCCCATGTGACCCCTGAGGAACAGATCCTCAAATGACCTTAAGGATAAAAATAAATTGATTTATTTGGGCCAACTGTATGGTCTTAAACACCCAAAAGGAAAGTATAACCAAAGAGTAAAGTCATCAGTATATTTCTTTAAGAGTTCAAGGGATTACACATCCCAGACATTAGGCTTAAGTCTATATAAAAAGTTATTTAGACAATTATTTCTCATTGATGATTTTGTTCCTAACCAGAAAGTGCTGCTCAGATGTAAGACGTCACATCTTGGTCTCCCATACTGTACTGCACACCTGTAGCTAAGGGAGACAACCAGCTATTGTTTTTAAAATGATGGCTAAATTTGTTTTCTCCCCCTATCTAGAAGCCTTTGAGAGGGAACTGACACTGATTCTAACCACTCCAACAGCTATCAAAATAACTGAAAGCAAATCCTGAATCCATCACTCTAGAGTAGACCTTGGTAGATCAAAGAAAAATGAGGAGGCATCCAATAGAGGGATGTTTTTGGAAGCCCTTGTCAAGAAATTCCAGTGGACTCTCATATGAACATTTGAAAATTGCCCTGTTCTGACTTTTTTCTAGTTCCCTATCTAGAACTTGTAATGCTACTTACTCTTGCCTTTCAGTCCTATTCAGGATTCAAGGACTTTCTTTTCCCCTTAGAGATAAGAGTTATGCAATTCGGGAGTCTTTTTGATAGACCCCCTGAAGACATACTCCAATTGCCTCACCCTGCGTCCCTGTTTAGAATGGAAGAAGGCAGAGCGGTCTGCATCCCGATTCCCTATTGGCAATTTGGGTAACCCCTTCAGAGGATGGTGTGATAAGAATAGGAGGTAGGAATTGGCTAGGCAGTTAGGGTAAAAAGACCCCAAAGAAAAGTGCTTAGAGCTTATTACGCTGTTAAGAATTTGATAACCTACTCTGTTCCAAAGGCCAAAAATGTTGAAAATATTAGGGAGCTTTTATCTAATTCTTAAAAGATTTTAGGGTTACCTCTTCAGAGGGGGGAATGTTAGAGTAGCCAGAAACCCCACAAAAAAATAATGAAGAAGAAAGAGTACATGAAGTTATCAGAAAAAAAGTGATGCGGAGATATGGGAGGAGTTGGAGGGGAGGGAGTGGGTATGGATTTGATCAAAACACCTTGTATGCATGTATGAAATTCTCAATAAATTATTTTTTTTAAAAAAGCAATTGTGTGTGGTGGTGGTGGGATCATTTGATAAAGTGTGTAGTTTGTAGGAAGTCCTAGATTCAGTGATGCCCAATCCCCAGCCAGCACTGCATTAAAAACCTGGTACAGTGCTTTCTTACTCCTGTAATCTGCAGGAGAGTCAGATCAAGGTCATCTTCAGCTATATAGTGTGTTTCAGGCCAGCCTGGACTACATGAGACCCTGTCTGAAAGCAAAAAACAAAAAGAAGAACCAATGGTCTGGAATTTCAAGCAGGAGGGTGGCATGAATTCAAGGCCAACCTAGGCTACATAATGAGTTCCTGGCCAGCCTGGTCTGCAGTGTGAAACATTGCTCAAACTAAAAACAAAAGAGCAAGTCCTTTTAGCCAATGTAGCTGTCAAGAGTCTTTTGTTGTTACTGGTCATTCCTGAGTGTATAGAGGACCAAGAGGCTCCCAGGTTTCATCACAAAGCCCTACGAAGGCCTTCAGCTTGTTTACTGGCGGGTGGGCTTCCCAAGACCAGCAGGGTCAGCCCTACCTCACTTCATTTTCCAGGCCACAGCACCCTTCAGAGTTCAGGTGCTGCCTAGGGAGCCAAGGGGCTAGTTGAGGCAAGGATCCTAGAACTTGTGCCCTGGAAAAGTGGTAGCCAAGCCAGGGAACTTTGCAGCAGAAACCACCCCACTGGGCTCTTCCTGGTTCCTTCAGAGGAAAGGCTGAGACACCTCAGGCTCAAGCCTCCAGGTAGGGGGGCAAATATCTTGCTCATTTGTGACGCAGTACTGATGCAGTGTTACTGGGTGGCCTTTGCTAGTTCTTGGCCATGCTTTATGCCCTTAAACACACTCTGGAGAACCACAGGTGGAGGTGGGAAACTGCTTAGCATGCCTGAGGCTCCTGGTTCTATCCTCAGCACCAAACCATAACTAAAGAACAAGCATTCCCCCTGAGGTATGCACAGGACTCGCCAGCTGGTCAGAGGGGGACAGGGAGCTAAATGCTAGGAAACCATTTCCTGTCCAACTGGATGGCACAGGGTCTGCCTACAGGATTCCTGCTGAGTCTGTATTGTTTAACCTGTGTGACCGAACATCTTTGCACAAATCATAGATTCCTTTTTGCACCAGTGCTTTGGAATCTTTTATATCTCAGTTGGGATGTGGGGGTCAAAGTGCACTGTAGTGTGACAGGCTGTGACTGAGAGGGCAAGGCCTTCAACAGACGAAACTGACCTTGGAGCCAGCTGGCATCACAATCTCCAGTTGCTCAGCTGTGGGTGGGAAGCCTTCTGTCTCTGGAAGAAGGTAGCTCCCCTCATGCTCCTGTTTGTTAAATGGCTTCACTAAGAAAACCTGGATTTCAGGACTGGGGACACAGCTCAGTCTGTAAGTGCCTGCTTCACAAGCATGAGGACCTGAGTTCAGATTTCCAAAACACACATCAGAAGCTAGGCACGGCAGCACGTTTGTGAACCCCCGGCCCTGGATAGATCGCTGGACCTCACTAACCAAATTAGTGAGCTTTGGGTTCAACAAGAAACCCAGTCTCAAAATATAAGGGGAAGGGGCTGGAGAGATGGTTCAGTGGTTAAGAGCACTGGCTGCTTTTGCAGAGGACCAGGGTTCGGTTTCCAGTACCCACATGGCGGCTGACAACCATCTCCCATTCCAGTTCCAGAGGATCCAACACCATCTTCTGACCTCCATGGACACTGCACACACATGGTACATTTACATACATGTAGGCGTAGGCAAAACACTCATACAAAATAAGAAAAAAATTTAAATGAATAAAAAATAAGGTGGAGAGACTGGGTGTGTTGGTACATACCTTTACTCTCAGGACTTGGGAGGCAGAAGTAGGAGGATCTCTGTGAGTTTGAGGCCAGCCTGGTCTACATAATGAGTTACAGGCCAGCCAGAGCTAAATAGTAAGACCTTATCTCAAAAAACAAACATTAAAAAAATAAGGTGGAGAGTACTGAAGAAGACACACAGTGTCAACCTCTGTCTCCATATGCATGTGCACACAACACCCAGGAACAAACACAAAGAAAACGTAGATTTGTTCACTTAAAAACTGAAGTGGAGGGGCTGGAGAGATAGCTCAGTGCTTACTGCTCCTGCAGAGGACCCAGGTTTGATTCCCAGCACCCACAGGTAACAACCACCTGTAACTGTAGTTCCAGGGGATTGGGCACCATCTTCTGGCCTCCATGTGTATTGCATGACATAGGTGCACTTACACATGCAGGCAAAACACACACACAAAACCGGAAAACAACAAAAAAACCCGTAAACCAAGGAACTGAAGTGGAGCTGGGCATGGTGGCACAGGCCTGTAATCCCAATTACAGGGATAAGAGGGTCGGGAGTTCAAAGTCAGCCTGAACTACATGAGACCCCTAGGTTGTAAAACCAAACAGAAACAAACCTGAAATGGATTTGGAAGAGGTCTGGAAAAGGAGTCTAGTGGGCTGTGTGGAAGATGTTGGGCAGGCCAGCACCCTGGGAACCGCTGAGAAGGACTTTTCCCGCTCACGAAGCTCTGCCTCCAGGTCTGATGATCTCATTGCTGTCTGCTCACTCTGGCACACTGGCTTTCAACACAGGAATTTGGGGGCGCAGCCCTGCAGGCCACAAGTCCTCTTGTGAGCCAGATTCCATACCGCTATGGAATTACGTGTTTCATCCTCTCAGCAACCCTTTGGGCCACATTGTTGTCACTATTGTAGCACAATGAAGTATACAGAGCTGAGGCTCCAGTCACCCTCCTCATGGGCTGGAGTTGACCCTGCTCAGGCCTGGGTGTGGCAGACAGCTGGAGTTCAGGCCCTGAGGGTTCTAGCAGTGACTGTGTAGCGGTGTGTTTTCAGTGCTCAGTAACTGGCTCACTGGGGGAACTGGGGGGGGGGGTTGGGCACCCTCCCATCTCACTGCAGCTGAGAGGGGCTGAACTTCCACTCAATCTTGTTTAAGGAACATGATTTTTGGGGTACCAGCTCCATGCCAGGCCCCATGCTATTGGCTGTCCTCTCCTCTCCTGAGACCCAGCAGGGATCTCCTTTCCTGGTGGACTCCTCTCAGCCTCAGTGTCAGAGAGCAGGAGGACTGCACCCTGTGTGGAGCCCTTCGGGGACTGGGGTGCCCTGGACAAGGAGAGTCACACACAGACGGTAGCACTGACAACACCAGTGCTCTGAGAGCCTGTGGCCTCTGTTCTAGGAGGTTCGCCCTAACTTTGACCCACACTCGCTTCTCCACATACCTAGCTCAGGCTGGGCCAGCATTATCATGATTCATCAGGACTAGGGTGTCTCCTCCCTCTCCAACTCCCTATTCTAAAGTGGGGAAAGACTTTAAAAAATTTTTTTAATTGAATTTTTGTGTATTTCATACAGAAAATCATCTTTATACCCCCTTCCCCTTTGCAACCCTCTCATACCCCACCCCCCACTGGAGTTCATACCTTCTGCAACATTTGTGTTAAGGCCTATTGTCTTAGTTTGTTTCTTCATTGCTGTGACAAAGTATTCTGACCGCTACCAACTTGGGGAGGAAAGGGTTTATTTAGCTTGCATATCCCAGGTCCCAGGAGCCCAAGGTAGGAACTCAGGGCAGGAACCTGGAGGCAGGAGCTGGAGCACAGGCAATGGAGGAATGCTGCTTACTGGCTTGTTCTCCAGGCCCCTGCTCAACCTGCTTTCCTATGCAACACAGGCCCACCTGCCTAGGGATGGCACCACCCATCCATAGTGGGCTGGGCCCTCCCACATCACTCATCAAGAAGATGCCCATCAGACATGGCCACAGGCCAGTCCAATAGAGGAAATTCCCCAATTGAGGCTCCCTCAACCCAGATGTGTCAAGTTGACACTAAAGCTATCCAGCACACCTATCATGTAAAGTTGGTGTCTCCAGATGTCCCTCAGTGAAAGTTGATCATCTTGATTCTAGTCAGTCTACCTAGAGTCCCTCCCTTTAAGATCAGCTCTTGGGGCTGGAGAGATAGCTCAGCAGCTAAGATCACTGGTCGTTCTTGCAGAAAACCCAGGTTCGAATCCCAGCACCCACATGGCAGTGAACAACTGTCTGTAACTCCAGTCACAGGGCAGCTGACAGCTTCTTTTGACCTCCTCAGGCATTGCACGACACGGGTGCACTTACCTATATGTAGGCATTACATGTGTACACATAAAAAAATAAATAAAATAAAAGATCAGCTCTTACTCACCCAGCATTAATTAGCTGCCAATAATTCTTTGACTAAGATTGGGGCCTGATGTTCATTTCCACATTTCTGTACTGGGTTTTTGTCTGCTTGTGGATGCTGACACCATTGCTGTAGGTTCATATGAGGAGTCCCAGGAGCCTGTAGGACTATTTCCATATCATCATGCACCTCCTCCCTGGCTCTTACAGTCTTTTGGCCCCCTCTTCTGCAATGAGCCCTGAGCCCTGGGTGGGTGGATTTTCATATAGGAAGGCTGTCCAAGGACCCAGGTGTGGAGAGACTCTAGTTTAATTAATTAATTAATTAATAATTGATTTATTTGCAGTGCTGGAGATAAACGCAGGGCTTTAAACATACATGACAGGCAGGTGCTCTCCCACTGAGCTACATCTCCAGCTCTCAGAGCTAAAGGAGGATTAAGTGATACCCAAGCCCTGAGCCACTTCTGCCCTGTTTCACTCCACTCCCCAGGCTTGCCACCTTTTCTCAATCCCAGGAACTCTGTAGGCAGGCAGAGCTCTGCTCAGGCAAGACCTGGAAGGCCTTGTGCCCCAGTGTGGTGGGGATTCACTGGGAAGTTTTCTAGCTAGGTCTAGAAACCAGGTTCCTTATATTCCAGCGAAGATCCTTCTAACTTCACTCTATTTATTATTTTATTTATTTATTTATTTATGAGACAGGGTCTCCCTGTCGCCCCAGCTGTCCTGGAACTATGTAGACCAGGCTGGCCTTGAACTCACAGAAATCCACCTACCTCTGCCTCTTGGGTGCTGGGATTAAAGGTGTGCGCCACCACGCCCGGCCATTTATTTATTTTTTAAAGAACAATATTGCTATTGTAAGGACTAAACTGAATAAAGAAGTTACTAGGTTTCCATCAATAATGTTCTTTTGTCCCACATAATGTTCCATCTGAGATGTAAGAAAAAGAACTAGAAAGGAGAAAACAGTCCAGCTTCTCTGAAGAGTCAAAGGAAACTCCATTAGAAATATGTTTCCCTTTTAACCTAGTCTACTAGGAAGCTCCAAGTCACCCATGAAGTTCTTCATAGAGGTTTTATCTTCCTTCTTGTTGGCACAAGAGTCTCTCCTATGGCCCATATTTTCTATTTTATGAGCCACTTCCATTGGAATGATTGGCACAATCACAGAATTCAAAGGACCGCCAATCCTGTTTAGAAAGTACATAGTCAAAAAACCTATCTTTGGCTCCCTAATTCGAAGTTTTTATCCAGGCACAGTCTGTGTCCAGGAAGAGCTATTTCCCATGGTGTTGCCAGGGGAACAGTCCAGGAGTTCAGGTATCAGTCCAGAGGCTGAAGAAGAGTGCTCCTGCCCACTGCTTTGCCAGGTGTATGCTGAGCACATGGCTGCTCTCACAGGCTCTTCTCTAGAAGATCCTTGGTGTGAGCTGAGTTTGCCCATGCTTGATTGAGACTTTTTTTCTCTATGAAAGGCAGCACCCTCACGACTCTTACTAGTGATGGAGAAAGAGTGGGGCAGCTCCAGGGTCACCCTCCAGAGGAAGAGTGCAGGGCTCCCAGCCCAGGGGCTGCTGTGGGCTGCTGGCCAGAGAGTTCCAAGGGGCTCCTCACCACACCTTCCTATGCACTGATTGCCTTGGCTGCTCTGCTTCCCGCCTCTCTCACTCATCATCCTTTTAATTCACAACAGGAAGACACACTCTGCACCTGCTTTGAATATCATAGTATTGCCCAGACTATAAAAGCTTCAGGGGCAGCAAAGGGCCATGTTAAAGATGGGCAACCTGATGAGAGGCAGACAGAACAGCACAAGGTTATTGAAAGGGTGATGCCTTTGGGATTCAGTTGACAAAGGCAACTTGTGGAGAGCCACAGCCTCCGCCGCCATTACAAGATGGCGCCGGTATCCGGACCTTCTTAAAAGTAAACATCCTGCCACACCCATAAGGGGCGTGCACAAGAGCCTGCTTTTCCCCGCCGCCTCCCGTGGCATGATCTCCAGCAACCAATCCGCTTCATATACGTCACAAATGGGACCTTTGGGGCGTATATAAGCAACAGCTCTCCCACTTCTCGGGGTCTTTGGTCTTCAGTCTTCAAATAAACTGCTGCAGAAGGATCCTGATTTGTCCTCCCGCGTCGTTCTTGCTGGCGAGACGGAAAGCGGTCGGGGACATATAGGCACATGAGTAAGCCATTAATATGAGAACTCTCCAGGTCTTTGACACAGGGATCTAGGCACTTAGTGCTCTAAACTTTCCTCTGAGGACTGTCTTTATTTGTCCCGTTTATTTTGGTATATTGTGTTTTCATTTTCATTCAATTCTAGGAAATTTAAATTTGCTTCTTGATTTCTCCCTTGACCCAATGTTCACTCAGGGGTGTGTTGTTTAATTTTCATGAATTTGTGTAATTTCCCCATGTCTATTGTAATCAGCAACCAATCCGCTTCTTATGATCTCCAGCAACCAATCCGCTTCTTATGATCTCCAGCAACCAATCCGCTTCTTATGATCTCCAGCAACCAATCCGCTTCTTATGATCTCCAGCAACCAATCCGCTTCTTATGATCTCCAGCAACCAATCCGCTTCTTATGATCTCCAGCAACCAATCCGCTTCTTATGATCTCCAGCAACCAATCCGCTTCTTATACGTCATAAATGGGACCTTTGGGGCATATATAAGCAACAGCTCTCCCACTTCTCGGCGTCTTTGGTCTTCAGTCTTCAAATAAACTGCTGCAGAAGGATCCTGACTTGTCCTCCCGCGTCGTTCTTGCTGGCGAGACGGAAAGCGGTCGGGGACAGCAACTGAATCCCTCTGTTTATCCTCTGCCCCTTCAACTGTCCATCATCCAGCCATTCCTCCATATACCCAGTCATCCATTCATCTATCCACTCACCATCTACCATCACCCATTCATCTGTCCATTCACTATCTGCCCATCCATCCACCCACCCACCCCATCTACTCTACTTCATCCCTCTCTATTCACATCTTAGTATGAATCACAGTTCAGAAATGAGATAGTTGCCACTGGGATGCAGAAGGTTTTAGAAACAAAATTAAACTTTTAAAATGGAAATTTGAATTCTGAACTGGTCAATCAGCTTGCCAAAAAGCACTGCCTTTGCTAATTCAGTTACATGGTATTTCCTAGTCCACTAAACAAAGCATCAGCCCCAAATATATCGAAAACATGTAAAGAGAACATTTCCAGTTATACACAGATAGTCCCTGGCTTATGATGGTTCAATTTTTTGACTTTATGATGGCACAAAAGTGATATTCTGCTTTCCATAGAAGTTGCCTAGTATTTTGAATTTGGAGCTTCCCTGGTGATGTGTGGCATAGTAACTCATGTGATGTTTGTGGTCATGAGGGTAGACAGTGGGTATCTTCATGTCCTGTCTCGCTAAGTGATGATATTTGGTAGGCTTAGGGTATTAAATAAATTTTATGCTGCAATATTTTCAGCCTATAAGAAATTTATTGACATGTGACCCATTGCAGGTTAGGGAAATCATCTGTGCTTTGTACCTGCTAGATTTCTGAGGCCCTTTTAGAGAACAATTCAAAAAGCTGCAGGAGACAGGATTGTTCCAGAATTTAGGGAACTGGACTGTTAGAAAAATAGTCTTGTGTGTGATTTATAAGAACGGACATTTGGAATCACCTAAGTTCCTGTGTCAGTGTCAGCACCATGACAGACTACCTGGTAGAAACAGCCCGAGGAGGAAAGGGTTCATTCTGGCTCATGGTTTCAGAAGTTTCAATCCACAGTGGCTCTGTCACTCTAGGCCTGTGCTAAGGCAGAACATCACAGTGGTGGGAGTATGTGGCAGAGGCTGCTTATCTCACCACAGGCAGGAAGATGAGGAAAGCATCTCATGCATGAAAGGGCCAGGGCAAAATTGCTGGGCTGAGGAAAAATCCTGTCTAGTGCCAAAATGTGAGACATTGTCAGGCCAGCCTCCTAAGTCTGTGGGTTGCTGTGCAATCACCTACAGGTGCCGGGTCCCAGGAGATCACAGATGGGAGGCTACTGGGTGGACCCTCTTGCATTCCTCCCACCTTAATAAGCCAGAGCCTGGGTGAAGTGTCTAAGAAGGAAAATTTAATTCAAGTTTCTTTGACCCAATAGATCTGAAGCCATAGAGGTCCCCTTCCCCTTCTTTGCTATAAACTCCCACAAAAGCAGCCTTTGTCAAGATGTGGCGGGTCTTCACCTTCTCCCCCAATAAGTAACTGGCAGTCCCACTATGGGGTGAGCTGCCTTTAGCCTTCATCCAGACCCGGCCCTGCTGTCAGAGAAGGGGTGAAACCTGTTGCCCCCAGATCTCTGACAGTCTGGCATGCCTTATCCTCAGCACCCAGACAGATGGTGAGGGTGTGGCAGGGGTGGGAGCCGGGGAAGGGCTCAGCCTTGAGAGCAGCTGCAGAGTCACGCTGGGTCAGCTACAGCCTGTCTAGGGCTGAGGGGTCACAGAGAGGGGACTCTGCCTGTCCTGGCTGTCAGGGAAGGCTTTTGAGAGGTGATAATTAACCTGGGGCAGAGGGCAAGAAGGGATTCTGAAGTGGCCTCACCCTTGCAGAAGCCATAAGTGTCCTGAACAGAGTTCTGTGCTGGGCGCGCCCTGCCAGGTGCTAAGGGCAGTGTCACCATCTAGGAGCCCCTAGATTGGGGACACGAATCCCAGGGCTCTGGCTGCCATGGACTGATTGTGCCCACTTAGGCCATATGCTTCATGACACATGCTGAGCCTTCCAGCAGGATACAGCTCCAAAGCAGGATACAGCTCCCTCCAAAGCCAGCAGCCATGACAGTTCAGGACTGATGCGTCCAGCCTGTACTGTTCCATCGTTCATCTTGTAGCTGTATACACAGACTGGGACACCAGACTGCCCCTCTTTGAAGTTCACCACCTGCTTGCCCTGTCTCAGGGCAGGCATTGGCTCAGGTGGCTGGCACCCTCTTTGGAAAGAAAGGCCCTAGGAAAAGTTTGGGACCACAGCTTGAGATTGTCAGGGCCAGCAGCCACTTCAATTCAGAGGCTTTATCTGGCAGGTCAGGGTGTCTCAAAGAAAAGGGGTGACCAAAAGAAATGAGGCTTTGTGGAGTGCTAAATTACCATATGAACGGAGGTGGCAAGCTTGCCTGGGATACCAAAGGGAGTTGCAATGCTAGAGGGGCAGGGGAAAGGAGGGGGCTGGCAGACAGCACCCCTCAGCTACCTGGACCACATTCCTCAGATCTGGGGCACTTACCACTCCCTCCCAGGCCCCATCCTCATTTGTCATTCTTCTCAGTCTTCAGAGGCACCCACGGGGTTGCAGAACAGTTGGGATTGAGAGGTAGCTTCTAGGCCCCAAGGCTGGCCACCATGAATTATCAGGAATGTCTACGGCTTTAGCTCAGTTCCCCTCCTGTTGCTGCCATCAAGGAAATCCAAAGACCATTTTGCCTGTGACTTTTGAATTTCCCCTCCCCACCACAGGCTTAGGTATCTGTCATGGCTGTGTAGAGCAGCCACACGAAGCCATAACTACAGGTGTTTTATAGAAAAAAATACACCTGGCTTTCCTGGCTATGGCAAGCCCTTGGCATGGGGACCTTCAAATAGCAATGACCACTTCACACAGGTCTGGTTTGTGCTGTGGTGGAGGCCCTGTACACAGACTGGCCTCCCTCAAGGGCCAGAGAGGACACCATCCTATTGAATGGCAGCCCAGGATTCTTGGGGCCCTCTGTGCTTTGTGCCTCTGCTGTTCCTTGCCGGTCTTGCGTCCCAGTCAAGAGCTGGTTCTGGCTCAGAACCAGCTACAGCTGAAGCAAGTAGTGGGGGTGGAGCATGGGAACCATTGTTCTACAGGCTGAGGGTGTCCAGATTCCCAGGGGTGGGACAGATGACCCAAGGTGGCTGCTCAGTGGAGGAGGGGATGACTGGAACACTTAAGGACAGAAGTGAGTCAAAAGGGACCAGTATTCCACTGTCCTGAGGGGGAGCAGCTATTGCCAAGGTTACAAAATCCTCTGCTCAGAAATCTGCACTTCCAAGACCATGAGGGAGCATGAGACCCTTGGCAGCCTGGCAGGATTTTCTTCTTCCTGATTGTTGGGAATGAGGGGCAGAGCTGGGATCCTAGGTGGCTTTGCCCATGTCCCTTTGCATCACTGAGTGGCACAATTCCCTAGTGTCCAGAAGGACTGAAGAGTCTTTTAGCTCATTAGGTTGGCTGGGACTAGGGCCAAAGTTAGCAGCCAGGTTCTGAAGGTGGTACCGTCGTGCCTGGCAGCTGCTCCTTTGGGGAGGGGTAGAGAGCTGGGCAGAAGTCAGCTAAGGCTGAACACATAGACTGCACAGCAGCACACCTCACTGTGATTTCACTGAAACATGGTTCAGACTCTGACTTAAGGGGAAAATAGGTCAGTTACCCAGGGGACTTTGGGGCCAGTTCCAGGAGGTTCTGCTTGGTACTGAACTCTCCTTCCCTCACCCTGCTCACACATGGTACAAACAGTTTCTACCAGTTGAAGTCAGAGTGGGAAAGGTGAATATTCCTTTACCGGGAATAAATCACAGCAGTAATCAAGACTTCAAAGGAAATTTATTTTTTTTGAAAGGTCTGAGGGGGACTTTACAAGAGTCTGAAGCCAGTAACTACAAAGGAAGATAAATAAAATACAGAGCCAGTATGTTGTGGCAAATTTCCAGAAAACACACTGAAAATCTTTACAGTTTTTTAAAAACTGCTTCACTTTATACATAATTACAAATTAATATACAGCGCTTGGGTTTTAACCCATCTTTTTAAGAGGGCTTAGTACAGAAATGTTCATACAGCATCTGGAGACAAATAATCAGAACAGAGGTATAGGTATATCATGCTCAACTCTTGAAGAGTACAGACCTTGAAAGGGAAGGTACCCTGCATGGTGACACCCACAAAACCCAAGGCAAAACAACCAGGCACGTCCATTCTGGCAGGTGGTAACCAAAGGCAAGGGATAGCCAGTGCAAGGAAGATGTGAGGCGTGGTTCTGTACCTCCTGCAGAGGTGCCTCTGTGAAGGGTGGTGCCTGCTTAAGTTTCTTCTGTGGCAGGGTGTACTCCCAGCTGCCCACCCTTACACCTTAGTGAGATGGAGAACTTACGGCCTGTCAATCTTTTGACAAATTAAAACGGAGGAGTGCAGGAAAGGTCTATGCTTAACCCCCCACCCCCTTGGCAGCATTAGAATACTTTTCATTTCCAAACTTGGCCAGCAGGTAGCAGACTCCAAAGCTCTGTTTAACTAGGAATGTTAAGCTACATGAAGAAAAACAAGGAACCAAACCCATTTTGTCCTTGGTCTCTGCAGAAGGGACAAGGCAGGCTGGCAGGGGTAGAGAGTCAGGGTCACTGCTTCACCTAAAGGCTCCATGTCCCAGGTGTCCAGGCATGGGAGGTGGACACCCTTCTGCAGTGTCTGGTCACCTTGAAGTCATCTTTCTGGCTATGGAAAGAGTCCCCAGGACTGTCTTCTGGGTACAAGTGGCCACACAGTCTCAAAGTCAACTTTCAGTTCCAAGGAAAATCTCGAAAGCCTTGGGAAGAGAGAACCCACAAGGGCACAAGAGCCTTAGAGACAGAAGAATGAGCCATCAAGTATTTCTACGGGGAGTGACCTTAAGCTCTATCTAGCCTGTGGCCCAAGGTTCTGTCCTTTACTAAGCCTGCACACACTAACGCCATCCCCAATAAATGAACAACCAAACCCCAAGGGCTGAACATTTTGTGCTTACTACTAATACTGATGCTACTAATACTAGCCAAGGGCAGCTTCAGTGGTATAACCCTGAGACACGGGATAAGAAAGAATATTTAGTTCGTACCTTTTCAAAAAACAATCTTGGTGAGGACTTCTTCCTGTAGGTGACTCTCATGGAGGTGAGGAGAGCGGTGGCCAAAGGCAAATATGGTAACTAGCATATTTTACATTTTAAAAACATCTTCTAGGAAAACAGTTAACAGGTTTGATTGTCTCAAAATAGAAGCTGATGAGAGGTCATTTAAAGTGCACATGTCACCCAGATAGATGACAACTACTGAGATAATTTTTGAGAGAAGATACAATATCATTCCAGGAAGCTCACGAGATTCTGTAAATCTGGGGTCAATTTCTATCTACTCCCCAAATCTTAAGAATAATTTCAGGCATTAGTTTCTTTAGTTTGTTGGAAAAACAGACTCTTAGTGTGGGAACAGCACACTATACAGTACAGGATCCAATCCTGATCCCTAGAAAACCACACTTCTCATAGGTGAGACACCCACACAAGGCTTTAGACTCAGAGCTACAGCAACCCTCAGGGTCAGAAGCAAGAGCACAGCAGCAACAACCTAGACATTTCCCCAAGCACAACAGACCCCTGAGGGGGAGCCAGATGGTGCAGGCAGGCGAAGCAGTTCTTGGTAAGTGTTCTCTTCCTGCAGGAAGTTGGGCAGCTTAGGGAATTGCTTATGTTCCTTCTGATTCTCAACTTTTCCAACTGGAATTGACCAAATCAGTTCAAGTGGGTGTGGGTAGAAGTGCAAATGGTTTTTAAAAGCTACCACCAAATGACCAAAGCAAGCTAAACACATCATAGCTGGTTGCAAGTAAAGGACTCCCTGGGGGAGCATCAGCCTCTGGGGTATTAGCAGACAGTGACAAGGACAGCCAGCTAAACCCAAAGGTGGGCCCTCTGAAACGTGGCAGACTCTGCTGTAATAGCTGTATGGACTGCAACTGGAAGGAAGCAACTGATGTCTTGCTACAGAGAGTCTTTTGGGACCTATATCATGGGTTTCAATAGGCAAAAAACAATAAGAACAACAAAAACCCCAGACTTAAGACCCAAATCAGCTATTTCTCAAGTTTCTATGACAAAAATAGGCAAAGGTAGCAGATACGTGGCAAGTCTTTAAATCTTCAAACAAAGAACACATCCCTTATGAAAAAATGCACAGGGCATAGCCTCTGTCCCAACTCTCAACGTCCCTCTAGGCCTTCAGGCACTTAGACAGACACTTGATTCTCTGCACTGAAAAGATAATTTAAACTGCTGGGCCAGTACTGGTTCACCTTCAAAATAAAATAAAACAAAACACAAAACATACAAAATAAATTAAAAAATTTAGGCTAAAGATTTAAAACCAGACCTCTTTCAAACAAACTGAAAGATAAATATCTCCATCTGCAAGGCCAGCTTGCAATTCATCAACAAGCACCAAGTTACAGGTTTGTTTTTCAGAACTACGTTTAAAGCCCCATGCTCGAGGGGCAAAACCAGGAACTGAAGGCCACATGTGAAGCACAGACCTCTCAGGATGTTCCTCACAGCGAGTACCCTGAGGGACAGGCAAGTGAGCCTTGGAGGGAACATTACCAATGAACTGTCCTGCATACACCAGCTGGTAAGAGCCTTAAACACACACAGACCAAAACACATGGAAAGGACAGAGAAAAGAGAAAATACTCAGCACTGTGAAAACATAATCTATAACAGAACTTTGGATCTGAAAAACCACATTTCAGGAGGCCTCTTGACAAAGGAGAGCATGCCCAGTCATGTTTTAGGGCCAGTTTCTCGCCTGTGTAAACTGGCAAAGCCACCATACACAGGTTGCTTAACCTCTGCACCTGAATCTATTCTCAGCCAGTCATCCCAGATCAGGGAAAGACAACAGAAGCCTCAGGGCACAGTCTGGTCCTGGGTAGGGGGCTGTGCACAACAACAGGGTGCATGCTCTCTCACAGGGTGGCCCAGTGACACCAGAAAGTGTCATATTGGAGGGATAGTGGTGAGGAAGCCTTCTTCCTCTGTGCCCAGAGCATGTAGGCAAGCACCTGGAGAGGCAGTGTGTTTCTCCTGGATTTGAGGATAAAGTGAGATATTGTTTAGTTCAGCCTGGGATGTGGAGATCCAGGCAGTGCTGACTATATGCTTTTAGTATGCATCCAGTCACCTCCTGGTTTCACAAGCGTTTGTCATCTCTTCTAAAATGAAATGAACACATGCAAAGAGGGGTGGTGTGTGCACAGCATTGTTTCAAGGTACCCAATCTCAGAAGACTACAGGGTGAAATACTGAAAATCCACATGCCCTCTGGCAGTGGTCAGGTGCTTACTCTTGGGCTAAGCTTTCCTGATGTCTAGGATAGACTGTGTGCACTGCTGGTGTACCTCATATGTACGGGAAGATGGGCACTGCACAGATACGAAGTCCACACCACTTGCTCTTTGATTCTGGTTATGTTCCCCAAAATACAAGCCAAGCAGAGTTTCAGACCTCATCTGGAAACACTCTTTAAGCCTTTAGGGAATCCTGACACTTCCCAAACTATCATCTACTTCTGGGGCCACTTCTTTCAGTGTAATACCCTGAGTAGGGCCAGCCCACCCAAGTCCTGGGCAGTCACAGATCATGGCTGAAGTGGAGTCTGGGTGGCCTTCCCCACCCTTACACACAGACAGTGATCCTTCTTGTCCAGGACCCTGGGCAGCCCAGGAGGACTGGACGCTGAAAGGCAGTGGGCGTCCAGTGTAAGAGACTTGTGCACAAGGGACAGCAGGAGTGCGGCATGGGGTGCCACAGCTAGGTCAAGGTCAGGGTTGGGAGGTGGGTGCCTTCGCAGATAACCAGTCAGCAGAAGATCTCTTCGCCCTCTGCTGATACTTCTGATGCAGGACCATCTGCAACAGTGAAACCAAGAGTGAGGAAAAAAAAGGAATCTAGAAAACATGGCTCTTCTCATTCCACTTCATGCCTCTTCAAGTCTCTGTGATGCAACAGGTGACTAGGGTTCTTGGGCAGCTAACTCTACACACCCACTAGAGTTTCCAAATCAATTTAGTGAATGAGGTCCTTAGAGCAAAGAAAGGGAAGACTAACTTTCACATAAGCACTAGTGCTCATGTTTGTAAATGGCCCCCACAAAGCACAAAGGGAGAGTTCTAATGTGAAGGCACAGCAAAGGATTCAGGGAAAATGTGGCACACAAACAGGGAGGCACTTCCTATACTTTAGCCAAGGCTCTGTGAGCAGTGTATCAGACGATCCAGTTCCTGATCTACTGAGTGTAGATCTCTGACCTGCAGAATCATTTGAGGGCTAAACCCTGAGATACTAGCTACTTCAGTGAGCCTAGAAAGAAAGCTTTTGAATTACTACAGTTAGGCAAGTTCTAGTTCCTCAAATGGAAAAAGCTTCAGAAGTAAAACCTACACTCCACATGCAAGCGCTCCAGAGGGTCTTGGACACTCATTGCACAGGTGATCTTTTTGAGTGTTCATGTGCATGCACTTGTGGAGACCAGAGGTTGCTGAATGTCATTTTCAACCACTCCTGATCTCTTTCTTTTGGACAGTCTCTCTGACTGAACATGGAACTCATCAGGATCCTTATCTCTGCCTCCCCAGTTCTGGGGATTGAACTGAAATACTCATGCTTGCACAGCAAGCACTTTACCAACTGAGTCATCATCTCTACAGCCCCTGCATAAGCATTCTTAGCAAGTGGGCTTGGTGAGAAGAGGGCCAGCTTGGCTGCTGCTCATCTGAGCTGTGCCCCTTTTCACCCCAACCATTACCCTCCCCTTTAGAATGCACGGATGCCATGGCCAGAGGAAGACAAGGGTGGGCAACTTACCACCAGGCTGAGAACGGCTTCCTTTGCTCTTCTTTTTTTTCTCCTTCTTTTCCTTTGGCTTAGCTAACCCAAAAAGGCGGGTAGAAGTGGAAGTGCTGGAAGGGGCCTGGCTCTGCCCCTCTGGTATTTTTGTTTGGCTGGTTGAACTTAGTATGTGAAAAGGCCCCTTATCTTTCTGTGTCCGAGAGATGCTGTTCCTTTTAGGAGACACTGAAAGTTCTGAGTCCAATGGCCCCGATTTGGCTGTGGATGGCAAGGAGGACTCCTCTGGATTGGGTAAGAAGGATGGGACCCGCATCAGCCTGGTATGTTGACGTGAAACCTGCACATATTCAAGAGAAGGCATTTTAAATAGCAAGCCATCAGCATCTTGGTGCAAACAGTCTACAGAACTTATTGTAAAGACTTGGAACTTCATGTAACTGGTGCCTTCTAAGTACTCTCTATGAACAGACTAAAACTATCACCTTTGAAAGTAACACTGGTATTATAAAGGGTGAATAGCACCTTTGATAGGTCAACTTAGGAAAAAAAACTCTTACTCCCTGAAGAAACAGGGCAGCTGCTCTAAAGACTGATTCTCACAGGGATATAGATACTCATTTCAGAGCAAAGAGATTATGAACCTGGTCAGGCTAAAGGGTAAGTAAAAGAACTATGTTTCCACTAAGACATTAAACCAAAGATCACAAGCATCATTTGATCTGTGTTCTCAGTTGCCTAGGGACCTTCCATTATCAGTCTTACTGATTTTATTGGGATGAGGGTGGATCTATCCTTCTGTCAGAAAAAGCAACAGAGCCATTTGCTGCTCCCCACCATGTATATGAGAACACTTTCGAAAGAGTACTGTGCCCAAGTCTCGAAGATGTCACTTCAATTTTCTGGTCCAAGGTCAATCAAACAAGTGGCAATACAATAATAGCTTTAAAAGACACGGAGATTTGCATATATCGTCTAGGCTGTTTATCTGCCTCTCATGTCCATGATCCAAAGCAACCATAGATTATTTTGTTATAATAAACTTGGAGCCACTGTGCTGACCAACCAAATGCTTTCCAAAACAAGCACCAGCTACAGAACGAAGAAAGGTTTCATTAACAGCAGCAAAGCAAATCAGGGGGCTGAAGAGATGGCTCAGTGATTAAGAGCATTTTCCAGAGGACACAAGTTCAGTCCCCAGCACCCATGCAGGGCAGCTCACACTGGCTCCAGGGAATCTAACACCCTCTTCTACCTTGGGGGTACTGAACCCACAGATGCACACACATAAATACAGACACCTACATATAAAATACAAAACAAAATCTTTTATTTAGAGGCTGAGAGATGGCTCAGTAATTAAGAGCACTGACTATTCTTTACAGAGGACCCAGATTTGGTTCTCAGCACCCACTTGGTGGCTAACAACCATCTGTAACTCCAGTTCTAGGGGACTCAATACCCTCTTCTGGCTTATACACACACAGTATCGCTCACACACAGTACACTCACACACATGCAGGCAAAACACTCATACACATGAACTAAAAATAAATAAAAGCACATCAGGCATTATGCAGACTCTAGGTGTCTGAACATGCCTATCTAAGAGTACTATCTGTGTTCAAGAGAGGTGATCACCTCCCACCATATGCTGGACTGGGCTCTTTGCTTTGTCACTGACCCCTGTTGACCCTCTGCAGAGATTCATTATCTTGCAGAAGAGCTGACTGCTGTTGTATCCTGACCACAGGCATTGTATGTTCTAGGGGCTTCTTTATCCTTGGTGTGTTTCCCATTGGCTGCAGGGTCCTCTAAGTGGGGACCATGTTTCATTTATCATGTGTTACAGGACAAAGAGCTAACTGCCACTCTTTCAGACATGCTGAGGTTACTCGGGCTCGGGTTGGTGGCTGAGGGATGTGCTTGCCAGCCTAACTTCTCTAGCCAAAACCCTCAACATTTCCACCACCCTCTTCAATCTCCTGGAGATACTCGCTTCCTTTCCTTGTTTCCCTCTCAGGGTAAAGCAAAGGCATCTTGTCTCTGCTTACTTTCATGTGGTACTTAGGACAGAGAGCTCATCATCACCCCCAAGCGCTGCCTGGACTTTACACCAGAGGTGAAGAAGGTCCCCTCGTCCCTGTCTCCTGGCCTGGCACAGGTTCTTGGGTACCTGGCAAAAGTCCTGTTCCATCTGCTTTTGGTTAAGCCGCTCTGCATCCCGCCGCAGCTGTTCCTGTTCTCTCTCCAGCTGTTTCTGGGCGGCCCGTAGCCTCTCCAAGTCACACTGGTAGGTGCCCTTCTTCTGCTGGAGCTCTTCTCGGTCCTTCTCCAGGTCCTGCTGCCCAAGGCGCACCATCTCCTCCCGCTCGGCCAGCTTTGCCTCCCGTTCTTGTAGCTCCCGCTCACGGGCCTCCCACTCTCGCTCATGCCGACGCTTCTCTTCCAGGTGCTGTGCCTGCTGCTTTTGCAAGTTGGCCAGGTCCTGGCGCTGCTTTTCTAGGCTCCGCTGCTTCTCCTGCTCAATGAGGGAGCTGGGGCGGGATGTACTCCTTGTGAGTGCCTTCTCAGTTAGCACCAGCTTCTGGTCCTCGATGTAGGTATCTTGCTGTAGTACAACACCCTGTTGGGGCACAGAGAACAACCATGCGACTGAGACCTAGAAGGAAAACTGCCTGCAGGGTCCCTCCCGGACCCCACACTACGGGTCCTGGGATACACTGACCTACAACTCATTTTTTTAAAAAATATTTTATTATTTTTATTTTGTGTGTATGAGTGTATTGCCTGCATGTAAGTGAGTGCACCCGTGTTGTGCAATGCCACGGAGGTCACAAGAGGGCTTCCAATTCCCCGGGAACTGGAGTTAAGGATGGTTTGCAGCCACCATGTTGGGTGCTGGGAATCAAACCTGGGTCCTCTGCAAGAGCAGTCAGTGCTCTAAGCCATCTCTCCAGCCCCCTCCCTTTTTTTTTTTAAAAATTAATTAATTTTTTTTTTTTACAACTCATGTTTTAAAGGTTTGGTAACACTGCTCCAGGCAACCTTTGAGCACTTATCAAGTAGGAGTGTCGAAGGTATAGGAACTCAATTTTGTCATACCTAGTCACTGTTTTTTTTTTTTTTTGTCTCTTTCAGACAGGGTCTCCCTGTAGCCCCAGCCGGCCTGAAATTCACTATGTAGAACAGGCTGGCCTGGAACTCACAGAGATCTACCTGCCTCCAGAGTACTAGGTTAAACACGGCCAGCCATTTTTTTTTTTTTTAATGTAAAAAATTTTATTAGGCTCCACACGATGGCACACACCTTTAATTCCAGCACTCAGGAGGCAAAGGCAAGTGATCTCTGAGATTGAGGCCAGCCTGGTCTATATACAGAGTTCCAGGATAGCTAGGGGTATAGGGAGACCCTATTTCAAAAACAAAGACAGAAAAAAAATCATTACATTTTCACTTATTTGTGTATTTGAGGGTGCATGTGTGCATGGGGGTCAGAGGACAACTTGCAGAGGAGTTAGCTCTCTCCTTCCACCACCCTGGTCACATTTTCTGTAATTCTTGGTAGTACTTGGGGGGGGGTGTGCTGTGCAGCTGGGAGAAGGTAGGAGACAGGTTAACTCTTTATGAAAGAAAAAAGCAGAGTTGAGGACAGACTCTGGCAAGTACCCGAAAGTATGGGAAGGTGTGTGATAACCTCTGTGTGAGCACCCACCAAGCAAGCAGTTCCCACAGTCTACCCATTGCTCACCAACTGCAGTTTTGGAAGACAGACTCTAACCTCTGTATTTTCTAACTTTCCCTACCTTGGTCAATCTTCTCTACGCCAAGGACCTCATTTACCCACAAAATCTCTTTGCTATGTCTTCTAAACAAGTAAGTACACAGATAAGAGATAAAGCCATGTACCTGCAATGTGCTAAGGAGCTCGTGAAGATGAACAATGCTCTGGAAAACCTGCTGTAAAAGGAGCAAATGGAAACATTCATTTCATGTTTTGTGAGTCTCAGAACCCAACATACCACATGGCTATAACATTTTTAAAACAGCAAGAGATTCGATTTTAATGAAATCTTTTCACATACAAAGAACTAAAGAGAGTAACTGAGTACAAGCAGCTCCCCCTAAAAGACAACATCTTTCTCTATAAAGCTATAAAGCTTCAACTGTTTAAAATGATTGGCATAAAAATGGTATACATCCCAAAGTTAAAAAAAAAAAAAAAAAAAAGAGGCAGGTATGTTGACACATGTCTATAATCCTAGTACTATGCAGAAATGCAGGAAGATCAAAAGTTCAAGGCCAACCAGGTCAACATAGCTAGTCCATAGCAAGATACTTTGTCTCAAGCAAACAAACATGTTGGGGAACTGAGGACACAGGTCAGTGGTAGAGCGCTTGCCTAACACGTCCTGCGTTCAATCCCTAGTACCACCAAAAAATTTAAAATAATGCTGGATGTGGGCATGATAAATGATGATATAATTCTAGCATTTGGGAAGCTGAGACAGGAAGATTGCTGCATGTCTGAGACTAGTTTGTATCACGATGAGACTGTGTCTGAAAACAACAAATAAGTGCTTTTATAGGGCTAGGAACACAACTCAGTGATAAAGCACTGAAGTAGTGTGCCTGAGGTGCTCCGTTCTATACTCAGTACTGCAGGGGTTAAAAAAAAGGTTATATACATGTCCTTGGTACAATGTTATATCTTGCTTTAAGATCCACAGTATAGAGGGCTGGAGATATAGCTAGCATGTAAGTGTCATGTATAATCAAGGGGGCGGGGAGGAAAGACTATCCAATTAATTGCTTGGAGAAAACGGATAATTTCTGGAAGACTTTCAATTAGGAAGCTTGGCATACACGCATGTGTACAAGTGCGCACGCACACACACACACACCATTTAAATTACAAGAGCCAAAATATAAGAGAATGTTTTCTGGCTGAAACAGGGAAGACAAAAACAGGAACAATACAGAAACGGAAGAAACCATGTACAATGGCAAAGGACACAACTTAAAAGAGTGCAATGGAAAAACAAGATCTTTTAAGAAAAAACAAAAGCTAAGAAAGTCCTAACACAAAAATACAAGTTAATAATTTACAAGAGAATTAATATTAATTAACATTAAATTATACTTACAAAAGAATTACAAATGGCCAATCACATAAAGCATTAAAAAGGATTCAAGGGGTTGGAAGTATAGCTCAGTGGCAGAGTATGTGTTTAGCTTGAGTGAGGCCCTGGGTTCAACCTCCAGAGTATATACATACACATGCAACAAGGGATGTTACTTGAAATTATCAACCCAACAAAATGCTGGTTTGAAAATGGTAATACCCAAATGCTGAAAGTAAAATAAGAATGGATACTATACACTATCTCCTTTCCAGCAGCAGCCTGGCATGGTAAGGAAAGTCAAAGAGCTATGTAACATTGTGTGCAAGGATGTATATGGGCAATGCAGAGAAGGGATTAACCCCCAGAAGGAATATTAATGGGACATGACAGAAGTAATCAATATGCATTTGTTCAGTAGCAGACTCTATACTCCTGTGTCTTGGGAATGTGCTTCTAACACATGATGAAAGAAAGCAGCAGCTCTAGAAGTGTTGACACAAAACTGCAAAGCCATTTTTACATTACTCACACAAGTCTAGACACATAAGCACATGTTCTGTACAAGAAAAGGACAGAAATATAAACACCAAATACTTCAGAGTAAGTACT
Source organism: Nannospalax galili (assembly GCF_000622305.1). Lineage (NCBI taxonomy): Eukaryota > Metazoa > Chordata > Mammalia > Rodentia > Spalacidae > Nannospalax > Nannospalax galili. Next base: position 1,660,130 of record NW_008355272.1, read on the forward strand.
TCTCAATGGTGGGATTATGCTTAACTGTAATTTACGTTGCTACTCTTTTTAACATTTTACAAATTTTGGACCGTAAGTCTTTTTATAATACTTAAAATTTTTTAAAGCTTCTCAATTACCAAGCTCAGGTCTCCAGAAAATGCTTATCATTTGACTCTTAAAAGACAAGAGAAGGTCCACCCTCCGCAGGCCTCTCTCCTACTGGCAAGTCTCTCTCTCTGGGGTAAATCCATTGCTCCCTCTGAGCCCTGACTCCCCCGGCCTCATTCACCCTCCCATCTCCCCCGCCAGTCTCTCCTCCTAGTTTGGGTCCTGCCCCATTCCTTGTCTTGGGGGCCCCAGAAACCTGGGGAACCAATACTGCTTCCTGATCTGTTTCATGCAGACCAACATAGTAGTGCCTACTCTGGGCCACAGGAGTACTGCTTCTGGGCCTGGCCCCGCCCTCACCTCCCTCTGCTTCCCTGGGCCTGCACCACCCTCCAGCTTCTTTCTGGGACACTGGGGCTGGCCTTTCCTCTTCCTGATCCTTTGCATCAAGACCAACATAGCTTCTCGGGGCAGTGCCCAGGAGTCCTTGGGGCCTCTTCCCGCCCCATCTGCGTTTACATCTCTGGGTGGCATGGCCACCAGCTGCCCTAGACCAGCATCTTTCCTGGGCCAGGCTCCCAGACCAGTCCAACCCCCAAATTCCTGAGGCCAAAATCTTTCCTGGAGGGATTCAGACCTTAGGAGAAAGCCTGAAAACATCCAACCCTCATCTGAATTGGGCCTCTGTGGGAACTCCTGAAGACAAAAGCAATCTGGCCACTCCAATATAAAATCAAAAGAGAGAACTGGAAGCTTAGAAAAACCTGCCTTTCATGCCCAAAAAACAAACCACAAAGACACATAACGTTCACAAAAAGAAGCAGACCTAAAATTGAAGGCCTGAGTCTCACACAAGAATCAGAAACTACAAAAGAAATTCACATGTCAAAATCACAGAGAAAAAATAATAACATGAAAAACCAAAATAACATATCCCCACCAAATAACGATATCCTCTGGAGGAGTACAATGAGAACTCCCTAGAGATAATGCAGGACATGAAACTCAACAATTATAAACATGATAAAAGAATTCAGTGAATTTAAAGAACAGACACACACACAAAAAGAAATCAAAGAACTGAAGGAAGATAGGGATAAACTTCTGAATGAATTCAGAAAAGAGTTAGAAATATTGAAGACTATTCAGGCTGAAATGAAGAAACAAATGAAACACTCAGTAAGCCAATTAGAAGGAGAAAGCCTCACCAATAGGATGAACGAAATGGAAAACAGTATCAAGACTGGAAGACAAAGTGGATGAACTAGACCACTCAAGCAAAGATTATGAAAAATTTAAGGAATTGCAAGAATGGAATATGCAGGAATTGTGTGACACCATAGAAAGACCAAACTTACAAATCATAGGTATACAGGAAGGAGAAGAATCCCAAGATAATGGCATGGACCAGATCTTCAACAGAATCGTGGAAGAAA
>NW_008355272.1:1662446-1663525 GCF_000622305.1 Nannospalax galili
AGAGATAAAGAGGGTCACTTCATTCTGATCAAAGGAACAAATAACCAAGAAGATAAAAAGATATTACAGTCATGTATACATATGCATCAAACTCTGGTGCACCCAAATTGATAAAAACAACACTACAAGATGTTAAGACACCGATTAACCTCAAACTCTGTAATATTAGGGGACTTCCAGACCCCATTGTCTCCATTAGACAGGTCAACTGGACAAATAATAAGCAGAGAGACATCTGAATTAAATAATACCGTACAGCAAATGAACTTAACAGGCATCTTCAAATATTCCACCCAAGCACCAAAGAATACACTTTTTATTCAACGCTCCATGGAACCTTCTCCAAAACTGACCATATACTGGGGCACAAAAAAACCTCAACAAATACAAAAAGATTGAAATAATTCCATTCATTCTGTCAGACCAAAATGCAATAAAGCTTACAATCAACATCTGAAGAAGCCCTAATCACCAGATGAACACAAGGAGACTAAACAACATGCTCCTGAATGATGAATGGGTCAAAAGAGAAATTAGGAAAGAAATAAATGTATTCCTGGAATTATATGAAAAGGACCAATACAACATGACAAAACCTCTGGGACACGCTGAAAGCGGTCCTTAGAGGGAAGTTTATAGCTCTAAGTACCTACATCAAAAAATCAGAAAGAACACAAATAAATGACTTAACATTGCAACTCAACACACTTGAAAAGCAAAAGCAAACGAAACCCAAACCCAGCAGACAAGAAGAAATAACAAAAATCAGAGCAGAAAATAATGAAATTGAAACAAAGAAAACAATACAAAGAATCAACAAGAATCCAAGAGCTGGTTCTTTGAAAAGATGAACAAGATTAACAGACCGCTAGATCAGTTAACCAAAAGAAAGAAAGAGCACCTCCAAATCAACAAAATCAGGGATGAAAGGGGAAACATCACAACAGACACCAGAAAAGATACAGAACATCATAAGGGAATACTTTAAAAACCTATACGCCACTAAATTTGAAAACCTAAAAGAAATGGACAGGTATCTAAAAGCATGGGAACCACCAAAACTAAACCAAGAAGAGATC
>NW_008355272.1:1664922-1665412 GCF_000622305.1 Nannospalax galili
CACCTGATATTTGACAAAGGGGCCAAGAACATTAACCGGAGGAAAGACAGCATGTTTAGCAAATGGTGCTGGCAAAACTGGATCTCCACTTGTAGAAGAATGAAACTAAACCCCTATCTTTCACCCTGCACAAAAGTCAATTCCAAATGGCTCAAAGGCCTCAATGTAAAGCCTGAAACTCTGAAACTATTAGAAGAAAACTTTGGGAATAAACTACAAGACATGGGCGTATGAAAGGATTTTCTAAACCGGAAATCAATTGCCCAAAAAACAAGGGCAAGAATTAAGAAATGGGAGCTCATTAAACTAAAAAGCTTCTGTACATCAAAGGAGGCAACCAGGGAAGCGAACAGAAAACCCATAGAATGGGAGAAAATCTTCAACAGCAACACATCCGACAGAGGTTTAATAACCAGAATAGATAATGAACTCAAAAAACAGAGAAGCAACCCAATTAAAAGATGGGCTAAGGAGCTGAACAGAGAGTTCT
>NW_008355272.1:1665581-1666121 GCF_000622305.1 Nannospalax galili
ACTAGTCTTTTCCCAAGATTTATCTACATGACCCATAGTAACTAAAAGTACCAGACTGGTGGAACTTACCTTCTTGGGTGTTTAACAGACATACTTTGAGGCCTATAATAATTTAGCAGAGGCACATAAAGGGCACTTTTTGCTCCTAGCCCTCTTAGGTCAACTAGTTCCAGGGGACTATGAGCATCTCTCAAAATGTCCTATAATGGTGGTGGGTCACCTGTCCTCTTGATCAAGGAGGCTGAGGAGACCCCACCAGATGGACTTGAACCAGTGTCCCATCTACAAAGAGGAGGGTCAACACAGAGGAATCATTTCCTCCATGCTTCCAAGCGAAGCCAACCATAGTTGAGCAGGACCTTTGACTTATCTTCATATAGGCAGAACTGGTAAAAGAAAGGAGCCAGGGGCTCCTCCCAAGCCCATGTGACACCTGAGGAGCAGATCCTCAAACGACCTTAAGAGGAAAAATAAATCGGTTTATCATGGCCAACTGTATGGCCTTAAACACCCAAAAGGAAAGTATAACCAAAGATTAAA
>NW_008355272.1:1666353-1666746 GCF_000622305.1 Nannospalax galili
ATAGTAACCCAGCATAGAACTGGGAAAATGAACAGCAGACACCAATCTTATCCAAAGGAATATTGACAACTGATTACCATTAGATGAAGAACAGCTGACCCTCCTAATACAAAGACCTCTAAATAGGCTGACTAGATTCACCAGAAGGGCAAGTAGTGGGGAATGGCTGGGGATGTCTACAACACAGCAGGCAGTAGTAGGGATATCAGAGTATAAGGGCTCTAGTGGGGGGAGGGAGGCTATGGGAGGGTGCTATCTGGGAAGTGGGTGTAAAAAAATATATAAAAAAATAATTCTTCAAGCATAAAAATTTGCTCCTTAATAATAGTAGATGTGAAAAGCATTACCACTGAAATCTACCTGATGACTTTATATCCATGCTCAGATGCCAAG
>NW_008355272.1:1666836-1723043 GCF_000622305.1 Nannospalax galili
TAACTGTATTAATTCAACTGTAAACCTAAAAATTTACAGCCAATTTTGAAGGAGATGCATCTTAGCTCTAGAAATTGTTATTGAGTATGTCAATGCTGTTGTAATGAAATACTTCTTCTGACTGTGTGGTTATTAAATAAATAATTAAAAAAAAAAAGACAAGAGAAGGTGCAAAAGACTTGCCGATTGCAGCTGCCCAGGAACAGTGTATAAGCCACACACACTATTTCCTACCCTAACTTCCTCACTAAATAAAAGGAAGTGGGTAGTTGTCAAATGGAAAAATCAACCAATTTTCAAGACAGATGGCAGCTCCCTACAGGACTCAGGTTCTCATTGTTTAGGGTGAGTCCTTGAGGGGACTGCTGTGTTTGGCCTCCTCTGCTAACAAACATAAAACAACATCCTCCATGTTTCTTCTTTGGGGGAAGTGGTGGTGAATTTCTCTTCATTTAAAATGTCAAAACAAAGCTCTCAAGGATTTAGGATAATACAGTAAACACAAGAAGAAGAAAAAAAATAATGAAATGCAAAGACCAGTCTTGAAAAGCACACCCTAAAAATCAACTATCACTGATTCAACACTGCTTACACAGAAATGCGTGGCTCAGCATGGGCTCACACTGGAAAGGGCAGTGACCCTGAAACTGATTCCAGCAGGCCTCAGGAAGAGGCTCAGTGACAACAGTGCTCCAGGGAAGGAAGGTGCAACCCATAGCTTATTTCAGGGGTTTGATTCCCTATAGGGAGGACACTAGGCTCCCCTGTACAAAAGCAAGTGTTAAGAGATGCAAGCACAACAAGGATAAGAAATTACTATAGAGAATTAGCCACAAGTTTATTTCCAATGCTGTAGAGACCTGTGGCCTTTGGGATCCTTTGTACTACAGGAAAAGCTGCTACAAATTCAACCAGGTGGACACAGACTGAAGAAGCTGCCAAGGGAGCTCCTCAGCTCTAAAAGCAAGAGACATTTTAAGTACAGAGAATCAGAGGTCTTTATTCATAGTTAGCAAAATTCTGGCAAATCAGTGCTTTAAGCCAAGGAAATGGACAACTGTACTCTTCAGATATACAGATTATAGCCATATGTTTTAATAGTAAAACAAAAATGATTTTCTTAACCTAATAAATATAGAGTCTCTATAGCTCATGAATTCCTTACCTCACTGTTTCTTTTAAGCATAAATACCAGGTTAGCATTTCCACCCTACAAAAAACAACAAAAAAATGCATTCAATAAATGAAGATCTTGATGCAAAAAAAAAAAAAAATCATACTCAATGTGTTTCTAAGTTATGCTGTTCTTTCCTGTTTTCCTTCTTTTCTATCATAGCATCTCCCTTAAGGGCAGAGAAGATCTGGAGTTGAATTAGTTGCTACTGAAGCCTTAGAACAGGATTAGGATGGTTTGCGCAGCACCAAACACTGTTTTAATGCCCTGTCAGGGTATGACAGAGTTGAACTGTAAAAAGAGAATTCTAAGCCAGAAGGCCCAAAGTACCAATAATGAAGCATTGTCAACTGTACAATTTGCTTTAAAACATGTGCTTTGTCCTGAAAAGGAAGGCTATTTTATTTTAAGTGGCAACCACCTATCTGAAGCATATCAAAGCAGAATACTTCTAAAAGGTAGTGAACATCAACGAGGTTCTCAGATGTGAGACAAATGTACCTTTTTAAGACCACTATCCGATTCTGTTCTCCTAAGATCTTGGCTATCATCACCTTCTTCTTTCTCACCACCTCCTAAACAAAAAACAAACAAGTATGTTTTTAATTTTTTTAAAGTTGCATAATAGGACAAACCATCCCTTATAAGATACTTGGGACCAGAAGAGTTTGGGCTTAAAATTTTTATTTGGCTGCACATGATGGCACCACATGCATACAATGCTCATGAGGTCAGAAGAAGATGTCACATCCCCTGAAACTGGAGTTATGGACAGTTGTCAGCCGCCATGTGGGTACTGGGAACAGAACCCGGGTCCTTTGGAAGAATAGCCAATGCTTTTAACTGCTGAGCCATCTCTTCAGTCCAGACTTCAGACTTGAATATATGCAATAGTAAGATACTTAGAATATAGAACCCATGTCCAAACACAAAATTCATTTAATCCTTCATAGATATCTTTATACACAGAGCCTAAAAGTCATTTTAGGATGCATATGTTCTGACTGTAACTTTGTTAAGTGTGGAGTTTTCACTTGTGACACCTGTCAGTGCTCAAGAAGTTCTGGAATTTGGAGCATTTTGTATTTCAAATTTTCAAATTAGAGATCTTCAACTCCTTTGGCTATATATAGTTTGGCTGAGATAAGGAAGGGAAAAAAAAAAAAAAAACTTTTACTACCCCAAATGAACATGATTCTGACAAGAGTTCTTGAGTATCTGAGAACCTCATGAAGACATTTATTGATTAAGGAACAGAAGAGATGGAGCTACCAAAATCCAGGTCACTGTTAGCTGCGAAGGAATCATGGAAGGCTCACCTTTGGAAGCATTCATCTGATGGCTGTCAAATCCTCCAAAGGTCTCTGCTCTCCGGGGCAAAGAAATGGGGCCAGCCATGACTTCTTGCTCAATGGGGCTGCTGATGGCCTGCCCAAGTGTGCCACCCAGACTTCCACTCACCAAACCCTGAAGGATCTCCACTGGAAAAAGGGGAAGAAAATATGCAAACTGACATTGTATCTTTCAACCAAGAGGAGAAAATGTCACAGTAACACATGATACATATAGGGAGCAGAAGAGAAAATTCCCTCAAGTAGGTAAATTCTCCAGTCTACAGGGTCTTGGGTCACAGCACCTGTTTTAGCTGGAGTCTATTGCAAATTTAGAGACAAATTTCACTCTTTCATGGATCTGAAAAATCTGAACAGGGTACAGGGAAAGCAGAGTAATTTACTGGAAGTGGCATGGGCTCTAAAGCTAGAGCCAATGGAGCTGAAAGGCATTTCCTGGAAAAATGGGCTAACTTGAGAACAGCAGGTAAAACTAGCAGGGTTTTGTTCCTTTGATAGCTGATAGTTAGTGGGTTCCAGGTCCTAGAGTGGTCTAAGCATCTGAATTCTCCAATCTAACTCCAAGATCTTCCCTAGGACAGGGTCCATGGAACAGAGACTAAGTGAGAGGGAAGGAGAGAAGGAGAGAAACAGGGATGAAGGTCTAGAGGGAATCAGGGGCAGAAAATCTCTTAACAAGCACTGTATTAAAAACAAGAATACATTAAAGTAATAGAAATGTACTATGAAGAAAGGTTTTGTGAATGTAAAAATTCCACGCAAAAATGAGCAACAGAAAAATACTGAAGTCAAACTCCCTATAAAGAAAAGAGATGGAAAATAAAAGGTAACAGATAATAAAAGCACATTAGAAACAAGTATACATTAAATAAGTAAGCCAAACACATTAAGAAAATGATACAAAACATCAAAGAACATTAAGTCAAAATTAGAAAAAGCCAAGCCTGGGTGTGGTGGCACATGTTTGCAATCTCAGCATGAAGGAGGCTGAGGCAGCAAAATAGAGTAAGGTTAGCCTGGTGCATATACAAGTCAGGAAAAAAAAGAGTTGGAAAAACCCATAGAACTGGCAAGAAAAAAAAATTATAGAAAGGAAAACTGATCTAAAACGTAAGAGCAATGTATCCAACAGAAGATGACTTAATAGGTTAAAAAAAATTAAAGTGTGTATCCCACACACATGTCCATAAAGAATAAATGTAATTTAATTTTTTTATTTATTATTTTTATTTTATGTGTATGTGTGTTTGCCTGCATGTAGGTAAGTGCACCCATGTCATGCAATGCCCGTGGAGGTCAGAAGAGGCTGTCGGATCCCCTGGGACTGGAGTTATGGACAACTGCTAGCTACCATGTGGGTGCTGGGATTCAAACCGGGGTCTTCTGCAAGAACAGCCAGTTTCTTAACTGCTGAGCCCTCTCTCCAGCCCCTGTAATTTTAAAAATTAAAAACAAAAAGGAGGGTACTTTTTTGCCCTGGTGTTTTATTGCATAGTAACAGCAGACAGTGGTAGGGGATGTTAGTGTGTGAAATACTGGATGAAGAGAGGGTAGTACTAAATGTAAATTACCCTCATTTATGGCACTTTTCATTAAAGGTCCTCCTTTGAGAGCCTCCTCTGTGTTGGAGCGGAAAAGGGCTCTTGGGCTGTGAGTTGGGGAGCAATCCTCAGGCAATGGAGTGCTGCACTCAGTCATGTCCCGGAAAATCATTTCCTTCTCTTCCAGTAGGAGAAGGATCTGCTGGTCCTTCTGCTGGAGTTGTTCTGTGGGATGAATGGAGAAAGGGATCTCATTGGCTGGTGTTTAGGATCACAAGCTAACTGAGACATGAGCACCACCTTGTGGCAGTTTTGGAAAAGTCCAAGACAGATGGATCTCATCCTGAAGGCAGGCAGGATGGGTTTCTCTTCTGTAATTTCTACCTGGAAAATTGTCCCGGGTTCCTTTTTTGTGAACACCAGCATTTCTGACATAACAAGTAGTCTGCTTTGCTTTTGTTCATTATCTATTTCTCAACCTACCACTCTCTGGCTTTGGCTCTGCCTTTCTGCAAGTGCCTTCACATGAGTCCAAAGGGATCCTTTAGTTTACTTTCAAGATATTTCCATCACGGATAATTACTCCCTCTTTTTGAAACACTTTCCCTCCTGTGCCACCACGAGGATATCGGTTTCTTCCATGGTGCATTTAATCTGCCCATCTGCAATGGGCTGGCACAGCTGAACTGCCTTCTGTACCTGATAAGCTCTCCTGCTGGGGCTCTCCACTCACTGTCAACTGCAAATCCCAGCAAGCATTCTAAAACCCACTTTCTTTTCTGAATACTAGATCACTAGGTCCACCATCAAGTTGCCATCTCTACTAAGGTGTATTTTTTAAAAAATATTTTATTTATTATTTTTTTATGTACGAGTGTTATGCCTGCATGTAGGTAAGTGCACCCATGTCGTGCAATGCCCGCGGAGGACAGAAAGGGCTGTCAGATCCCCTGGAACTGGAGTTAGGGACAGCTGTTAGCTGCCATGTGGGTGCTGGGATTTTAACCTGGGTCTTCTGCAAGAACAGTCAGTGTTCTTAACTGCTGAGCCATCTCTCCAGCCCCAGATGGGTGTATTTTCCAGCCAGTCTACCTCATCCTTTGAGATTACAGTTTTGTCCTTAGCATTCTTCATCTTCCAGCTTATCCAAATGTGGACAGAGACTTCTGCTTTTTCATTCTGTTCCACCACCCATATCTAGTTGGCTAGATTTTTCTTTTTAAAATAGCTTTTGAGGACTGGAGAGATGGCCCAGCACTGGCTGCTCTTGCAGAGGACCTGGGTTTGATTCCCAGCAGCCACATGGTCTCCCTGTAGCTCCAGCTGGTCTGGAACTTGCTATGTAAACCAGGCTGGCCTCAATCTCAGAGAGATCCATATGCCTGCCTCTGCCTTCTGAGTGCTGGGATTAAAAGTGTAAGCCACTGTACCAGGTAGAAGGAAGATTTTATCCTTGTCATCCTAATCACAGGCCAACAAATTATATAAAATGCTGATCTAAACTTGACCGTCTTTCCCCTCCTTCTCATTCTTTAATGAAACAGAATGCTACCATTTTGTACAGTTTGCAGGACTAACTAAATTCCATGGGTGCTACATTTACTTCACTCTCAGTCTTATTTCTACACAAAGTACAGTCTTTAGAAAAGTCAACAGGCACTGAATGAAGAAGAGTACCAGGCCCTACATTTATACAAGAAGAACTACAATTTCAACACTTGGGAGGCTGAGGCTGGAGGATTCAGAACTCAAGGTCAGTTTCAACTACATTGTAGGACCTTGTCTCAAAACAAAACAAGGGATAAGAATTCTGGCTCAGACATTAAGTACCCACATACTTGATCTTAGGTTGTTTGACTTTTGAGGGCTCCAAGTGCCTCATCTACACAATGGGGTTAGAACAGTTGTCTTACAGGGAGGCAGACAAGCCTACATGAAGCAGTAGGTACTCACTAAGTAGTGATCCAACAGTAAGTGAGTTTCCTGAACCACCTCACAGTTCATCTGTGAGCACAGAACTGAGAAAGCCACAGACTAGAAAGAGGAGTAGAATAGACAGACTGAAGAATTCTCTAATCTCAATCTCTCTTGCTTACATTTTAACCTTACGTGATTACAAAATTTGGTAAATTCTCCCCTACAAGGTACAAGCATGTTACCAGGGTCCAAGAACACTGACATCAAGACCAGAGATTCCACATTCCCCAACTTTTAGGCCATTTTCCTTGCCCTTCTCTTCTGAAAACAACTTGTTTCTCTATTACTGAGTTGACTGAGACATCTCTGGGCTAAGGAGCAACCAGGGTCTTCAAACTTCTGCAACCACAGACAAAGGTGTCAGACCACTTCTAACATTTTACCTTTTAACTCTCGTGCTTTGGTGTCCAACATTTTCTTTTCTTCCTCATTCTCACTAGGAATCCCTTCATCTTCATCTCGGTTCCTAAGAGCCAAAATAAAGCAAGATGAAACAAAAAATTCCTAAGATGTCAATTACGTGATCCCTGTCCTGTCTATAGGAAGTCACACTGAGATACTGTTTCACTTACAAAGTGTTGATTGTATCTTGAATAATCTGAATCCAGCTGTTCCTTTCCTCTTTAGAGCTGGCGTGGACCTCTACCATCTCTGGATCTTTCACCCCCATACTGATAAGGAACAGACCTTTCTCCTCATGTGCCACTTCTCTTACAATCAGCTTCTTTAAGGAGATTACTGTTGATTTATGGTCCTGGATAAAAGGGAGAGAGCATAGTAAGACATGCATGCAGGACTCTAACTCTGGAAGACAACTCTAACCAAAGGTAAATGCAGACACTGTTTTAAATGCATACAGTTTAAAAAACAAAACAAAAATTAACAAAAAACTAAAACCAAAAATACCCCCACAAACAAAAAAGCGATCAAACTAGACCAAACAAACAACAAAAAGAAACAAAAGCAAACCATGGCAGCTTTCAGATAAAGATCTCATCACTCAACCTGGAACAAACAAGGTTCCAAAAGGAGACAACAATTCATGGCTATTAAGGTACTAGTCATGTTTTCTGCATGGTCAATCCTCCCCATACCCCACAAACATGCTTGTCTGTAGCACATTTACCGGCCCAAACTTGTGAGACACATTCTAATGACAGATTTCTATTTGGATCAAGTCATCAAAAGCTCAGCGTACTCAAAAAGATTGTGAGGGAACATAAAAATAATATTGTAGTTAGAAGAAATAACAACGAAATGACAAGAGTGTATACGAAATTATTCCAAGAAATCTGTCCTCAGCGGACAGATTTTCAGAGGGTAGATAAACTCATAGCCATGTGATGTAATGCTAGCTGGTTACAATTCATACCCCCTCGAGTTGTTCTGAATTTGACTGGTTCTAAACAGAACAGAGTAATAATTCAGCTTACCAATGATGCAAATACATATTTCTGGTCTTTTTCTTGAAGGAAAACTAAAATGTCAGTGAGTAGAACTGCTTGAACCTCTGCAAAGTAGAAAGGGAGAAGAGAAAAACAACTACTTAACAGTGAACCAGTAAGAGGCTTTTATGAAAGCAGATCCAGCAATGCGTAGCAACCTGTGTTTGAGATCACTTCTCTGCCAATGGTACAGTTTTACAATTCTACGGGATTCCGAGTTGGTCCCTGGATTTTTAGAGGCATTTTATTTTATTCTATCTTTTAAAATGTTTTGGTTTATTTTGTTATCTTTAATGAACTATGCCTAACGTTTTACAAATCTTCAGATTGTTACAGTTTTGAGGAGTAGGTATAATAATTACAGTAATATGGGGCTGGAGAGATGCTTCAGCAGTTAAGAGCACTGGCTGTTTTTGCAGAAGACTGGGGTTGAATTCCCGCACCCACATGGTGGCTAAAAACTGTCTGTAACTCCAGTTCCAGGGGGTCCAGTGCCCTCTTCTGTCCTCTAAAGGGACATGGGTGCACTACACTTACATACATGCAGGCATAACACTCATGAAAGTAAAAAATATAGCAACAGTAATAAATACACTTTAGACTTCTCACTTAGAAACAAGAGGACAAAATGTAAATTCTAGATCCAGAATGGACATCAGTGTGAATTCTTTTATAATGTTGATGCATGGAGAAACGAGTAACTCACACCTAGTAAATCAATATGTAACTTTGAGTTTCACCTTTCTGGGAGGCTTTGAGGGACATTATTTGACCCATTGAGCTCTCTAAAACTCTGCAGTAAGTGTTGATAGCTGAGGACTCAAAAGGAAGACACAAAGTGACTAGCAAAGCAAATAAGTGCTTTTCAAAAATAGGGCTCATCACCATAAGCCTTGTCTTAGAAAAGGTTATGTGATCAGTCCTGAAAAGATATATCCTGTGTTGTAACTGTGTGTGTGGTTGTATGCATATGTACATGTACACAACTTGTGTGTCCTACAGTGGCCAGAGGTTGACATTGGGTCTTTTCCTTCATCACTTTCTCCATCTTATTATTTTCTTCTTTTATGAGACAGGGTCTCACTCAGTAGTTCTGGTTGACCTGATATTCACTATGTAGGTGAGGCTGCCTTTGAACCCACAGAGATCTGCCTGCCTCTGCCTCCCTATTGCTGCATTAAAGGTGTGCACCACCACGCCTGGCCTATTCCACTGTACTACTGAGATAGGGTTTCTCTTACTGAACCTGCGGTTGACATTTTGGCTAGACTGGCTAGCCAGTGAGCTCTGGAGATCCTCCTGTCCCCACTCCCCAGGGAGTAGCTGCATCTGGCTTTTATATGGATTCTGGGGACCTGAACTCAGGTCCTTATACATGCACAGAAAGTCACCCAAAAGACAGCTACTTACTAAGCCATCTCTCCAGTTTCCATGTATTGCAAAAATTTAAGTATAAGACTCTTTTAAGTATAAAGTTGATCGTTGGGATTTTCAAAAAAAAAACCAGAAAAACCCAGAGCTAATGGAAACTTCATTATTCCAAAGAAGTTGACCCCAATGGCAAATCCTTTGATTTCTTATTCCTGTTTTTCCCCCTTAAACTTCATTATATAGGTATGTTTTTATGTAACCTGTGTCAAGTTATTTCTGAAAAATTGTGTTAAAAATTGCCTCTTTAGCCAGGCATGGTGGCGCACACCTTTAATCCTAGCACTTGGGAGGCTGAGGCAGGCAGATCTCTGTGAGTTCAAGGCCAGCCTGGTCTACATAGTGAGTTCTAGGACAGCTGGGGCTACAGGGAGACCCTGTCTCAAAAAGACAAAAACAAACAAACAAAAATTAAAAAAAAAATTGCCTCTTTGGAAAAAAAACCCCACCAAAATTGCACTTATCTATATCTATATCTATCTATCTATCTATCTATCTATCTATCTATCTATCTATCTATCTATCTATCTATCTGAGTAAAATTGAACTTCAACAGATGACAAATAGCAACCTTTAGCAACATACTACATGAAATACTCAAAGTTGTCTTATTTTTGTCTTCCCAGTGTTAGGGATGAAACCTTGGGCTTTATGCATGTCAGACAAGCATGCCACCTAAGCAGCATCCGCATCCCAACTTCTGATTATAGTACTGGGAAACGGCAGCCAGAAAAGCTGCCTAGAAGTGATTTGAAGCAATACTTCAGAGTAACAAAGCAGAGACTTCCTCACTTCCCTACAGAAGATGCTGTTGGGGTGAGGATGTAGCTCAGCTAGCAGAGGGCTTGCCTAGCATTCATGAAGCTCTGGGTTGGATCCCCAGCACCATATAAAACTGGTGCAAACCTGTAATCCCAGCTCTGGAGGTGGAGATAAGAGGATCAGTTCAAGGGCTGTAGAGATGGCTCAGCATTAAGAGCACAGGCTGCTCTTACAGAAGACCTGGGTTCAATTCCCAGCACCCACATGGCAGCTCACAACTGTCCATAAATACCCCAGTTCTAGGGGATCCGACTCCCTCTTCTGACCTCTGTGGACACTGCATGACATAGGTGAACTCACATACATGCAGGGAATACATTCATACATGTAAAATAAAAATAATAAAATTTAAAAAACAGGGTTCAAGGTCAACCTCAGCTATCTAGTGAGTTTGAGGCTAGCCTGGGTTACCTAAGACCTTCTCACCTGCCTTCCTCTTGCAAAAACCCAACCCAACCCAACCCAGAGGTTTAAAACAAAAAGATTAAGACAATCCATCTGTTCCAGTTGGCTTTGTCAACTTGACACAGTCTAGAGTCATCCAAAAGGAAAGCTTCCATTGATGAACTGCCTAGATCAGACTGACTCATGGGCATGTCTGTGGGGGCGTGTCTTGATTATTAAAAGATATAGGAGGCTTTAGCCTACTGTGGTTGGTACCATTTCCTGAACAGGTAGTCCTGGGCTGCACAAGAAAGCTACCTAAGCTTGAGTCTGTCAGTAAGCCAGAGAAGTGAGGCAGCAAGCAGCATTCCTCCATGGTTTCTACTTCAAGTTTCTAAGTACCTGCCCTGTCTTCTTCCAAGGATGAACTGTGACCTGGAAGCTGAGCGCCAAATAAATCCTTTCCTCCCCTAAGTTGCTTTTGGTAGGAGTGTTTTATCACAGTAACAGAAAGGAAACTACAACACTTCCATAGACATGTCCGGCTTCAAAGAATACAAGGGCCGGCCTTCAGCTGCCACAGGTGGTGGTAGTCAGCTTCAATGGCCTTCTCTTCTCTCCATTAAAACAAAATCATGGGTGGAACAAAAGGTAATGGGAAGAGGTAAGATAAAGACAAAATATCGGTTTTCCTCAGATGCAGATCAGGATTTAGTTATTTTATATACAACCAAGCAGGAGGAGGTGGTGGTGGGGCGAATGAGTAAAATACAGTGTATATGAAAATATAACGAAACCCATTATTTTGTATGCTTAAGAGAATTAACTTAAAAGCAACTCAAGTTTTGTATGAATTAGCATAGCCAAAATAAATTGAGTATAAACTGTAGAACAAGACACAAAAAACAAAACCAAGGGGCTGGTGTGTAGCTCAGTGATGTCTAATACTCAAGAGGCTCTAGGATCTACCCCCACCCCCACTTTTCAAATGGAGCAAAACAAACAAATTAACATTTCTAATTGGATGCAGGAACTTAAAAAAAATTCATAAACTCATGCTGACTAATCCAATCCTCTAGGCTAACAAAGGGACATTTTCTTTTACTTCCTCTTAAGGACAATGTGGCTTCACCGAACCATCTTTCCCTCTGGAAAGCAAAACTTATGGTTCCTTGGAAAAGGATGGGCTGATTTATGTAGCCCATCTTGCTTTCTTCTTCAACCTCTGCCACAACTAGGATTCCTTTTCCCTGGAACTCACTGCAAAGCTATGCATGAAACAAAAGCAAAGGAATCTGATTCCCAGGAAGGTCTAATTTTTCAGACTATATGACAGTAATTTTCCATGCACTATCCAGTTTTAACAAGTGTATTTTTTTAAGTTTACTTTAAAATAATTCATGTGCCTACCAAAAATAAGTTCTAGAAACACAAGTTTCATTTTTTTGGATCTTGAGGTTTATATGATCAGTGTCAGTGGATCAGAAAAAAAAAAAAAATCCACCCTTCCAAAGAGTATTCAACATAGTACTGCCTGTTCTTGGCACAAGTTCACGTGGGGGCAAAAATGACTAAACACCAACCCCTATTACCCACTGCAGGCATGTCAAGCCAGAAAATCTATTGTTCTGCCATTGATTTGATCACAACTTTATTCCAACAGCTGGAATTTATTTATTTGGGGAATAAACTGTCATATAAAGGAAAGAATAATGCATTGTCTACAGGCAACAGGAGTTCCAGCAAATGCAGGTCCTCATGAGAAAGGTATTTCTGAACTGCCAGCTTACTTTTAAAGGATAGCCTCAAAGGACATTATGGAAAGGGGTCTGAGCTAGGGCTCTCAGACTATCACAGAACAATGGGGCCAAAAGGAAGGAGCCTTAATTTAAGCTCATCACAATATGGAAACACACTGCTGGCTAGTGGCCAGGGATACTTTAAAAATTATTCCATCATTCTTTTTTATGCTTCCACTGTAACACAGGCCTTAGTGGGTGCTTTATGAATCACGGAAACAGTTTGGATACGTTCCTCATACACTGCCCTACTGTTGTGTTAAAAAACAACATCATCATCTAATTCATCTCTTTGCCATGTAAAACCGTTCCACTGTGAACCTGTTCTTTGCCCCACAATAAGCAAGATTATCAACTCCTGACTCCTTAATTCTACAGAGTACACCACAGCAGTCAGACCCCAGCAGTTTCTGGTGTTTTCAAACTCTCGTCACTCTATAAGGCCTTCCTGGGAGGCCTGAACATAGAACTTTCCCTGGGTTCTAAGGTTCTCCTGACTCCATGCTTCTCCATGTTCAGTAACACCTTCCTTTTCATCCTGCAAGACTTGTCTACACTGCTATTCCCTGTTCCTCCTTCATTGGTACACGCATCATACTGGAGAGCAAGTACCACTTTCCTTCCTTCATGGTTTAAAGTCAGCTGCCTACCACTGTCTTCTGTACTACTGTTCTAAAGCATGGTGAGGCTGTGCTAAGGCCCTTTGGGTATTCTGACAGCAGGCACCTATAGGCATCATTACATCTCTGAGATGAGAAAAGCACACATTTCCTCTGACACAACAATGCCAGTGGGGCAACAGCATGGCTCTATCCTGCTCCATATTCACTGAGTCCAGGAGCCAGGCAGGAACACTTGTAACTGTTGGGAAGTCAGAGCTCACAGATGGGCAGGCTGCCCATTCAGTAAGGGTTTGATATAAGTAAGATATACTGTTAAGGAGGGGAGAAAATACCTTATACCTTCCTTCTTGTACACGACCAATGGAAAATGAGAAATTATAAACCAAATGGAGAATGAGTAGCCTTTTATGGTCTATTTTGCTTTAGAAAAAAGGACAAATACAATTATAAAGCAAATAATGTCTTGTTAAAGTGAAAGTTAAACTTGCCTTTCTCTAAGGTCTCAGAAAGTCTTTTGGAAGCAAGTGATACAGTTTCATCTCAAACTAATGGCCATTCACAATCCCACAATGGCTACTCATCTCTCTAGGGGATGTCTTCCCCAACAGTTACAAACTGTTACAATGTATATTAATCTGATTCTTGTTTTATAAGCTTCCTATTTGTCCTGAGTGCACCATTTTCTTGTATTTAATTAGGATTTTTAAAGTGGTCTCAAATTCCTCTTTTTGACATATAAATAACTAAATGATCCACCCCCCCCCCAATCTGAATATGACTCTAAGGAAAGACAAGGCAATGGATGAATCCCAGCTGAATCTGTATTTGCCTGTTCTTCCCTGGCACGCAGACGCAAATAAAAGCAGCTGGAGGCTTACCTTTCAACCTTCCTGTTGTACTTTTGAGAAACACACTCCCATCCCGCACCAGCTTCTTCCGTTTCAAATCCTCCTTGGCAAACATCTGCCCACTCTTCATCCTCATGATTGACTTGCTGTCAGTCTTTGTGTAAATCTCACCAAGACGTACTTTCTTCTCGTAACTTGCCACTTTGCTGTCCACAACTCCAATCACATCCTTCACTAGGCTTAAGGACTGAGTTAGGTCTTCTTGCTCCACTTCATTGTCTTGGGAGAAAAGCATAATTCTACTCTTAACGGCTCCTTGCAGACAAAATCATAAAGTGGGGGAGTCCTACGTTCTTGTTCCACATCATTACACTCCCTTTTTAGTTATGCTTTCACAATGAAGCTAAGACACCAGGCTACATGGCTATCTCTCCTACTGACCTAAGTTTAATTCCAAAAAGAAGTTCTCAATGCTATGGATAACATACATCTATATGCTCCAAAATAAATCAAATGTTTTAAAGAGAGTGAGTGAGCAGCAGAGAGAGTAACAAGTTATTATTTGCATCTATGCCTAATTTTTAACGCTAATGCTTCATAATCTTTAATTGCCTTAGAGATGGATTAGTTGGGAGAAACAAGTACATACTAACCAAATGAAAGTGGGACAATTCTAGCACTTATGGGAAGAAATGTTAGTCAATCCAATGTTATGGAAACAGAATTGTTCAGGACATTTAACGCCTAACAGGATCAATACATGGTCCCTCCTTCTTGGTATCATCTACCCCAAGTCTAGAGATCTAACATTCCAAATTGTTTTATTTTTCCCTCTAGTTCTGGTAATTAAACCCAGGGCTTTGTACATACCAGGGAAGCACTCTAGCAGTGAGCGAGCGGCATCTCTAACTTGCTTTTAATTTTTTATTTTGAGACAAGGTCTTACTAAGTTGCTCAGGTTGGAACTGAACTTGCTCTGCAGCCCAGGCAGGCCTTGAACTTGCAATCCTCCTGTCTTAGCCCACCATAGGTAGCTGGGATAACAGGTCCAGCTTATTAAAACTTTATTAAAAGTTTTTACTCAAGAAAACAGTTTTATCAGCCAGGAAGAGTTTATATGCCTATAATACCAGGACTTAGGAAGCTGCAGCAGGTGGATCATGAGGGTAGGTTACATAGTGAGACTTGGCCTCAAAAAATCAAAACAAAACAAAAATTGCAACAAAATAGTCATGAAACATTCTCTATAACAAAACATAGGTGTTAGGGGAGGACTGTTGTCAATTTGAGCCCAGCCTGGGCTACATACCTAGTTTTAGGTTAGACTGGGCCAGAGTTAGATCTCATGTCAAAAACAAACAAACAAACAAACAACACAAAGATAAAGGCAAGCTCTCTTACAGGCCTGCTAGAGTATGTGACACAGCTCTGCTCTGTTGGTCTCTTGGGCTATCTGGCACCTAAGAAAAGTCCACGAATGTACACGGCTGAAATTTACAAGAGACTCACCTTTGGTACACTGCAATAGCCTTTGGAATAAAACTGGGTACTTGGTGATCCTCTGGGTTACAAGTAATATGCACTCTGGAATTCCGAGCCTCCTTACTACTGAACTGCTCATCTTCTTCTGCAAGGGAGTGAACGAACTGTTAGGAGCTATGTGAGGAAGAAGGCTCTAGCCAAAATGTAGTATGACTATTGTTCTTGACAATGAATGCTTTTGTTTCATATCAGTACCTTCACAAAGGCCTGGAAACGCTTATCCTTTGTATAGAGGTCTTTGAAGTAGTTGACAGACTGATTGTGCTGTCCACAAAACTTGCCGTATGTCTTCTTTAAGCGTTCTGCATTCTCACCTGAAAACTGCAGGGCAGAAAGAACAGTAGTAGTTAGACCACAATTCAGGGTACAATTCTGTAGGTTTCCAGTCTGTTTGTAAAAGCTGAGAGTGTTTCATGGCAAATTCCCTCAAATGATTAAGCTGGTACAACTCCTTTGGAAAACAGTTTTGCATTTCATCAAAAGGTTAAACATTGAGATCTTGTAAGACCCAGTAATTCCACTTCTAGGTATGTGCCCAAGAGAAATAAAAACATTTAGCCACACAAAAACTTGCATATAAATAGCCAGAGCAGCATTATTCATAATAGCTCCACAACAGAAAAAAACACAATTATCCATCAAGATAAATAAAATATGATACCCATACACTGGAATATTATTCACTTTTAAAAAGGAGTAAGGCAGCTAGGCATGGTGGCACACACCTTTAATCCCAGCACTCCGGAGGCAGAGGCAGGTGAATCTCTGTGAGTTCCAGGCCAGCTAGGGCTACAGGGAGAACCTGTCTCAAAAAGACAAGAAAAAAAAAAAAAAAAGAGGAGTAAGGTACTGTTACATGCTACAATTCTGAAGACCTATGAAAGCATTAGACCAAGTGAAAAAAAACCATTCACAGAAGGCCACAAATTACTTTATTCCACTTATACAGATTGTCTAGAGAAGGTAAATCCACATAACAGAAAGTACACTATTGGGTGCCCAGAACTGGTGTAGTCTGTATTGGGGTAGTATGGAGAGTGACTACTAGTGAGTGTGAGGTTTCCTTCTGGGGATATGAAAATGTTAAAATTCACTGTGGTGATGACTGCACAACTGTGAACATACTAAAACCAATTTAGTTGTAGGTTTTTGTTTTATCTGTTTATTTTTTTTGAGATAGGGTCTCCTAGCTGGTCTGAAACTCATTATGCAAACTAAGCTAGGTTGCCTCTGCCTCTTGAGTGCTGGGATTAAAGGCATGAGCCATGATACTCAGCTGGCTGTATGTCTTAAATGAGTTTGTTATACATTATATATATATATATATATTAAAGCCAAAACCAGAAATACTCATGTACTGTGATGTAAGAAATGCAAATGTGTTCTAACATCCACTTGTCATGAACATAGTAATGAACAAACAGAATCATCACAAGTTTTTAAGACAGCCTTAAAAACCTGTCCACAGTAAGTCACCTGCCTACGTGTAAGTCCCTCATTACAACCCACAGGCCTCCATCTAGATGAAAAAGAAAAAGAGTACTACGAGTGAGTAGGGAAAATAATAAGATTGTTTTTGCAAGGCTTTGGATTTAATCTCTAGCACACACAAAACAAAGTTAGAGAACATCACAAACACGATCATTTAGGGATCTGATTATCCCACTCACTCAGGCAAGCACTTCTTAGTATATTATGTATGACCATTAAAGAACCCCAAATATATGTAATCTTATAGGTTCATCTGAGGATATGTTGGCCTTAGAATAAGTCAACTAGTTTCTGCATGGGATCTATCTGATACATGCCAGGAAGTGCTGACTTCCTGTTATACAAATTTATCCTTGTCAAAAAAACATGCAAAGGGTCCAGGGTAGTTCTTCTTTTCTGCACTCACCAATGGCGAAGTAGAAGCAGAAAAAGTGTAAGTTATCTGCTACTACCATAAATCAAGTGCCCTAAATAAGGTTGATTCCATCACTGGCATACAGAGTGCAAATGAATACTATAGAACTAAGGTTTCATTTCCAATATCTAAGACCTTACTGGGGTAGTGTAAAAATACAAGGAGCTACAGATGATAAGTCAAGGTGCGAGGAGGTACCTGTGCAGGTCCTCAGGGCAGAGAGAAGGCAGAAAAAGAGAAATTGAAAATGTTTGGAGAAGAAGTTTGGGGAAGAAAGGTCTTCGTTTGTAGAGCCCCATTTTAGGCTCTATCTGTTGCAGGATCATGTGAGTCTGCATTTGGCAAATCCAAGTACCTCACATGAAAGAGAAATGTCTAGTCCCATGTGGGACAATACTCTTGTCTCTTAAGGTTACACTAGGAACATTTCCTTTTTCAAAAACACTTTTTAACTGAGCTTCTTTAGAGTGGGACTGAAACCAAATATTGATGAAAATACTAACACATTTTATGAAGTATTTCAAAAATAGCCTACTGATAAGCTTCAGCTAGATTTAAGACATATGAGATACTTTTCATATGCATTATAGAGAAAATCAGACTTCTAACAAATATTTTATTTCTTTTTAAAAAATTTATTTATTGTATGAGTGTATTGCCTGCATGTATAAGCACCTGTGTCATGCAATGTTCATGGAGGTCAGAAAAAGGAGGCAGATCCCCTGGAACTGGAGTTAAATATGGTTGTTAGCTGTCATGTGGGTGTTGGGAACTGAACACAGGTTCTATGCAAGAGCAGCCAATGAGCAATCTCTCCAGCCTCTATTTCTTAAAACTATATTGTTCTGATGATTATATGTGGTTTTGGAGGAAAAAAAAAAAACCTTTTACAGTGTACCTACCATGTTGGGCACTTAACTTTCCAAAGCAAAAAAAAATTCTAAAGTCATTTGTGCTGGATAACCTAAGTTGTCAACTTGATACACCTGGGAAGAGGGAACCTCAACTGAGGCATTTCCTCAATGGGACTGATCAATGGTCATATTTGTGAGGCATTTTCTTAATTGCTAATTGATGTGGGAGGGTCCAGTCTATTGTGGGCAGTACCACTCTTGAGCAAGCAGTCCTGGGTTGTATAAGAAAGTTGGTGCACACCTTTAATCCTAGCACTTGGGAGGCTGAGACAGGCAGATCTCTGTGAGTTTGAGGCCAGCCTGGTCTACATAGCAAGCTCCAGGCCAGCTGGGGCTCCAGGGAGACAGTCTCCAAAAAAAAAAAAAAAAAAAAAAAAAAAAAAAAAAAAAAAAAAGCAGGATGAGCACAGACAAGAAAAGCAAGCTCCTACAGGTTCCTACTCTGACTTCCCTCAATGACAGACTGTCACTTGAAAGAGTAAGATAAAATAAATCCTTTCCTCCCATGTAAGTTTTGGTCAGTGTTTGATCATAGCAATATAAAAGTAACTAGGACATCCTTATTTTGCAGAAAAGAAGATTGAGGATTAGATTAACTCACTATGTTAAGCCTACAAAGAAACACAGAGCTGAGATGTGAAAGCAGGGCTCTGGAATCACAAGCTTCCCTGCCACCCTCCTGGCAGAAGCAGCTGAGACCTTTCCCACTGCTCACCTGATTGACAAGCACATCCCCTATCCTCTTGATGAGAAAGTTCTTTTCACTTTTTTCCACCAGAGACTCCTTCTTCCGCTCCAGGATTCTCTGGAAGAACTGGCTGTGGATACTGATCAGTTCATCCAAACAGGGGAACAGCTTTTCCACCATCTGCTGCTCGAAGAGCAGATCCGTCATCATCCCCCGGCTGTACACATCACTCATGATCTTGAGCGTGCGGATGTGATGTAACTCTGTCTGCATCAGCTCTACAAGAACAGAGATCAAGGGTCCTTCAAAAGTTACTGGTTAAGCTCATAAGGTTAGTATGGAGTCCAAATGAAACTGTATTTTTTTCCTTAAGTAGTCTCATCTTATTCTACTTTGCACATGATATGTCATTTTCTGATGATAGGTATATCAAAATTTTAAATGGTTTCCAAAGAAGTCTTCATTGAATTTAGTGCCTCTCATTATTCACTGTATTCTTGCTTTCTAGAAACGATTACGTTGTATCTACTTTCTAGTATAGCTAAAGAACCAAAATGTATTTTTTAGAAGTGAGCTCTTTCTAGTATTGTTGCACAAATAAGCATGCAAATATAAACAAATACTTCAATAGAATGACATACAGAACAAGGCAGCATAGGGCAAAATGCACAATAGGACACAAACAAGACCATGTCTCTGTACCTCAATGGTTTTAATGAAAACTTTGAGGATGCCCCATACTCAAAAATTGAATTTCCATAGCCCAACAAGTCATCTGCTTAAAAAAGCTAGACAAACAAGGTATGGTGGTGCACACTTTTAATCCCAGCACTTGGAGGTAAGGGTAGGTGGATCTCTGAGTTCAAGGCCAGCCTGGTGCACGTAAGTTCCAGGGAAGCTGCGGCTATATAATGTGACACTGTCTCAAAAAAAAAAAAAAAAAAAAAAAAAAAAAAGCTGGACAAGGCAACTCCTCCCTTCTCTCTCTCTCCCTACTGCATAGAGCTGTTTCCCTACCTCTCAATAAACCCAGATTGCCCTTCTTCTAAAAAAAGGAAAAACAAAAAAACTGGACAATGCAGATCAAATACAAGAAAAGCAAATGAAGAATCTCACCATAAATCACTTCCTGACGTTTGACCATTTCTTTCTTCTGCTGTTTTAGAAACTTGCTGTCCACTATCTGAGTCCAGGACTCTGCTTCCAGCTGTTTAGAATCAGTCTCAAAGTCTCCCATCAGCTGTCCTTCATTCATGTCTGTACCTACTCCTCAAAATAGGAAAAAAAGCAACCTCAGGATCTTGGGTTTATGACTCCAAAGTCTGGCTTTCCCTTTCAGGGTAATAAATGATTTCATAGGACACATCTGTAATAGAGGAGAGGGTACTCAAGGAGAACACACTCTGGAACTACAAAGGATCAATGTCTACACTGGGAGTGACAGATTCTATACTCAACTCTGGTTACATGATAAGCATCATGCAAATCAAACAAGATAGAAACAATTCTTATGTGATACTGGAACTGGAAGGGACCTGCTAGCTCTACGTTGTAAACAAAGCAGGGTTACAATTGCACAGAGAGACGGAGTTGAATGTGTACCAAGTCTAGGGGAAGAAAAACCAACTATACTAAAGTACACCCACATTAAACTCAATGTTTCAAGAGACAGCCAACAACAGGACAGGTGTGACTGCCAATCACTGTACTGCATTTGATGCTTTACAACAGTGAAGTCCAAGGCTCTTCATAAGTCAGGGAAGGAGAAAGCAGGCATGACCACTTACTAATAGTATACTAGGTAATGCATTTATATACAGAGGCTTTAACAATGCAGGCCCAAATGTCTTCTTACCCTCATCTGTAAGTGATTCTGTTGACTCATTGACCTTGCAGATTTTATTCAGGGAGTCTGTTGAATGAGACAGAAATTTCCAGGTGTTTGACATGTTCTCATCATTGCCAACTCTGGGGACAATTAAAAAAAAAAAGCTGTCAAATACACTCTGATAAGCTGTGGTACACACTTAATTGAGTACCTGTAAAACTAAAATCACAGCTGTACATTTTATGATGACTCAAGACAAATCACTAAGGTATACAGTTAAATGAAACATCATTAAGGAAGTTTAGAAGAATTTAAAATCATTGCAAACTCAAACTTTTTCTCTGATTTTTTTTTAAAGGTATACACAAAGGTAAGTTTCTTACCTTAAACCATGTACACATTACACATTATGTAACACATTTTTACTTAAAACGTACTGTGTAACTACTAACCATTTTTAATAAAACCTGTTCCCTAAAAAGCTACCAACTTACAGTCAATTTTATTCTCTGGATTTTTTCACTCTAACTCACTAGCTAGCATAGCAGTCAATGAATAAATATCTATTCTACGACACAACAGCAAGTGAAACTCACTTAAACTTCAAATTTTCTTTTTATTTGTTAAAAAATAAGTCACTGTTCCAAAGTCACAATGCCAACAAATTTGGGGAGCATTATGACTTTGAAAAGAAGGCTTATAGAGATCAACAAAATACAGAGACAAAGAAAGATACCTGAACTTTTTTGAGGAAATGTTAGCCAATACAGAGGTTACAAAACATATACAAACGCAGATGCTGCATTCTTAGCTAAGAATTTTCATTCGGCCTATTATGTTAGGAGACATGTAAGAGATGTTAAGTATAAGATGACTTATACTTAACCTGATGGATAGGGCAGGGGGCATCTTACTTTACAGAGCCAACAGCATCACAATCAGCCCTATGCTAACAACCTGACAATCAATGACTGAATAGCCAGTGGCCACAGCAACTTTTGAAGTGACCACAAAAGGAGCTCAATGCAAATGAATAAGTAGGAACATAACAGCAATAGACAGACCAAACTTCACCTCCATGAAACTGATTAAGTGGGAAGGGCAAAAAGCACATTTAAAAAACAAAACTGGTTCATCTTAACAGTGCAGAGGTGTGACACCTGAAGATATAGGAGGTTATACAGGTACATTCATAATTAAATCATCTTTTCAGGATTCAGCTTCTTCAAAAGTGGGGCCAATCATGTACAAATGCCTAAACAACATCAGTCTGTGATGGCACAACAAAAATTCAAAAATTCAACTCCCAACCTCCTCACCCTTACCATCCCAACTGCCATCTGTGCACCAGCCCAGTATGTTATAAATTCATTTCTCTCTCTCTCTCTCTCTCTCTCTCTCTCTCTCTCTCTCTCCCCCCCCCACTTCCCTCCCTCTCTCATGGAGTAATTATTATGTTCTTGTCGGCCAGATGTCAACTGAATTCTTTAAATCCACTTACCCAGTAATGTTCTGTATAGAGACACTTTTGGAGAGAGAGACAGTCTGCTGGGACCGCCTATTAGTAAACATTGGGGCAGTAGTGGCTTCATCGGCCAAAAGGACTGCAGATCTAGGGCGCTCCTTGGGCTGTGAAGCTGCAAGGGAAGAGAGAACATTAATTAAAACATCCCCTTTCCAGGCCCCCTAGTGCTGACTCATCTAACAAATGCCACATACAAACAAAATGCTTTCAGGTGATTAGCTCTGGAGGCTTAAGATGGTACAGAGACTATGGAGGACAGTTTGGCAATAGCTACTGAAATTATAAATGCCTATGGGTTCTTTGATTCACATTTCTTCTGCAAGATATACTTGCATATGTCTGAAAGAACATATGCCTCAGAGTATTCATTGCAATGTTCATAAAAGCACCAAAAGATCAGAAATAACAAAAGTGAACACCAAAAGACTAAAGTTCTAGTATATTACACATTAGCATATTATGCAGCTCTAACAAAATGAGGACTTTCTCCATCTACTGACAAAGAAATCCGTGTGTGTGTGAGTGAGTGAGTGAGTGAGTGAGAGAGAGAGAGAGAGAGAGAGAGAGAAATCAACCTGCAGAACCAAGTAGGCTACCTTTCATGCTTAAAACACCAGAAAAAGTAATACTCCAAGTTGCTCACTCTTCAGTGTAGGACTGAAAGAAGGTAACGAAGACAGGTAATCATGTGAAAGAATTATGCATTTAAAATTTTATTTAAAAATTAAAATTTAAAGAAATTTAAGGGGGCTGGAGAGATGGCTCAATGGTTAAGAGCACTGGTGTTCTTGGAGAAGACCCGAGTTCAAATTCCAGCACCCAAATGGTGACTAACAACCATCTGTAACTCCAATTCCAGGGCATCTGTCCTCTTTTGGCTTCCACAGGCATTGCATGGCATGGGTGCATTTATATACATGCAGGTGTAACACGCATACATATTAAATAGTTTAAAAAGTTTTTAAAACTTAAGGGTAAAATAAATCTCAAAACAACTGAGACTAGTGCTCAATGGGGCTATACCATGCAACATGGTTTAAGACACGAAATCTAGGGGCTGAAGAGATGGTTCACCAGTTAAGAACACTGACTGCTCTTGCAGAGGACCTGGGTTTGATTCCCAGGATCCATGTGGCAGCTAACAACCATCTGTAACTCCAGTTCTAGGGAATCTGATGCCTTCTTCTGACCTCTGGGTACTGTATAACACGGGTACACGTACACACATGCAGGTAATACACTCATACACATAAAATAAAAATAGAAATAAAATATTTTTAAAATTAAAAAAAAAAAACATGAAATCTAGCACCTTTGTCCTCCGCAGTGGGATCTAGAACTGCAGACTCTACAAGCTCAACTGACTCTTCTGCTTGTTCATTATTTCAAAGTGTGTACTGTGATAAATTCCTTTAATTTATGGGTGGAAAAAACCTAGTAATTGTTTAATATTACATTTTTCCTTAAATGACCTAAGAAGAAACTGGAGCCCTAATATGCTAAAGTAATCACACTAGTAAATTGTTTTTACTTGGAAAGTGATCTACTGCCACAGACATAAATTTTAGTATTTGTCTATCCCCCAAAGTATCAAGAGAAAGGAAAATAAGACTGGGGGGGGGCTACTGTAATTTCAAGATATTTCAGGGTGCTTTTAATAAATGTAAGCATGATCACTGATTTCCGACTCAAGCTCTACTTAGACAAAAGTGATGCAATAAAACAGCACAAATATATATGCTACAGCACAATCAGATGCTTGAGATGTGGGCTGCTCAGATAATGTACCACAGGGTTAGAGTTCAGAGTATATCCTAAGAGCTTCAAAAGGGCAGTCAATGAGAAGATAAAATGTGATGGAGGAAGAAACAGTAGTTCTTTTTTTTAAAAAAAATATTTCATTTATTATTTTTATTTTATGTGTATGCATGTATTGCCTGCATGTAGGTAAATACCCCCATGTCGTGCCATGCCTGCAGAAGACAGAAGAGGATGTTGGATCCCTTGGATCTGGAGTTATAGACAGTTGTTAGCTGCCTTGTGGGTGCTGGGATTTGAACCCAGATCTTCTGCAAGAACAGTCAGTGTTCTTAACCGCTGAGCCATCTCTCCAGCCCCCGAAACAGTAGTTCTTAAAAAATGGTGAGGATGTGAACAGGGTGTGAAGAAAACAGGATATTATGATGGAAAGAACTGTATAAATCAAGGCAGAAATAATCATGCAGAATTAAAGCAAAAAAGGAAAAAAAGAAGGTAAAAAAGGACATAAGTAAAGGATACACACCCATACATTTAGGGGTCAGTAAGAAGGAGAACCAGAATGTTATGCAGAGCCCTAAATGTTCTAGGAACAACTTGTATCTGAGAAGCTACAGAAGGGGATATAAACAGCTTTTCTTGGTTTGAAACCGATTCATGGCTTTCATGGTAGAGTACTTAGTATCTCTAAGCCTTAGTTTGCTTATTTGTGACGACGACGACAGCAAAGGTTTGCACTTAAGGAATCCTATTACCAAATACTTTACAGTTATGATATAATTTGAGCCTGATTATCCCCTATGATATTATCACCCTCACCCTTTTTACAGAGGAGGACATAAGGCACAGTGAAGTTTAGAAACATTCAAGATTACGAGGCTATAATTACCAATTACTTTTGTGTGTTTAGTGTATGTGTGGTATATGTGTGTATGTGTGTGCAGGCACATTTGCCTACAATGGTTGATGCTGGAATGTCTTGTTTCTCCACATTATTATTATTATTATTATTATTATTATTGGCGAAAGTCTCTCACTGAACTTGTAGCTCACTATTTTGGCTAGACTGGCTGGCTAGCATGGGCTCTGGGGATTGCTTGTCTCTGCTTCCCAGAACCTGGGGTTACAGACATGTGCCATCACATCCAGATCCAAATGTGGATCCTCTTGCTTGTGCAGCAGTAAGCATTTTAACCACTAAGTCATCTCCTCAGCTCCCAGAATTTGTATTCTGAACCATTATAATGACATTCCATCTCATTCTAGTTAGAATGGCTATTATCAAGAAAATAAAAATCAACAAATGTTGGTGAGGTATGCGTGAAAAAGCTTTATACCTGCTGGTAGAAATATAAATAAGTTCGGCCACAATGGAAATCAGTAGGGAGGGTCCTCAATAAATTAAAAATAGAACTTCCCGGGCTGGAGAGATGGCTCAGCAGTTAAGAGCACTGACTACCCTTGCAGAGGACCGGGTTCTATTCCCAGCACCCACATGGTGGCTATGAGAACTGTCTTTAACTCCAGTTCCAGAGGAACCCGAAGCCATCTTCTGACCTCTGTGGATTTGCACAACATGGGTGCGCTCACATGCATGCAGGCAATACATGCATACATAAAATAAATAATGCCGGGCGTGGTGGTGCACGCCTTTAATCCCAACACTTGGGAGGCAGAGGCTGGTAAATCTCTGTGAGTTAAAGGCCAGTCGGTCTACATAGTGCGTTCCAGGACAGCTGGGGCTACAAATAGACCCTGTCTCAAAAAGACCAACAAATAAATAAATAAAATGTTAAAAAAAATAAATAAAAATAGAACTTCCGGGCTGGAGAGATGGCTCAGCGGTTAAGAGCATTGACTGCTCTTGTAGAGGACCTGGGTTCAATTCCCAGCATCCACATGGCATCTACAAACCGTTCTTAACTCCAGTTCCAGGGGAATCTGAAGCCCTTTTTTGACCTCCGCAGTATTGCATGACATCGGTGCACTCACATACATGCAGGCAATATACTCATACACATAAAATAAAAATAATAATAAAAAATTGTTTTTGGTCTTTTTGAGACAGGGTCTCCCTGTAGCCCCAGCTGTCCTGGAACTCACTATGTAGACCAGGCTTGCCTTGAACTCACAGAGATCCACCTGCCTCTGCCTCCTGAGTGTTGGGATTAAAGGAATGCCTGTATACCAGTTTACTGTGGCAACATCCATCAATGGATGAATAGATAAAGAAAATGTAGTATATATACACAATGGAGCTTTATGTGGCCATAAAGAATAATGAAATCATATTGTTTGCAGGGAAATGACTGGAATTGGGGCTCATTCTGTTGAGCAAAATAAGGCATTTCTACAAAAATAGACAAGTATTACAGCCTTTTTTTCCACATGAACTTTAAAAGAAAAAGGGGGCTGAAGAGAGGCTCAAAGGTTATGAGCACATATTACTCTTCCAGAGGACCTGGGTTCACTTCCCTGCACCTGCATGATGGCTCACAACCACCAGTAACTACAGTTCCAGGGGATCAGAAACCCTCCTCTGGCCTTCTCAGGCAATGGGCACATATGTCACTCACTCACTCACACACACACACACACACACACACACACACACACACACACACACACGCACACGCACACACACACGCATGCAGGCAAAACATTCATATACATAGAAATAAATATTTAAAAATAAAGAAAAAGGGCGGGCCATGAAGGTCAAAAGGACTATTAGGGGTGTAGAAGGCAAAATAGGGAGGTAAAAGGGGATAAGAAAAGGTAATAGAGTGGGACAAACATGAGTAAAGTACAGTATATTCATGGACTGTCATAATGAAACCTATGACTCTGTAAAATTAATATATACCTCTAATAAAAAGATTGTTTATAGAGGTTATTCACATAAAGGACCTTGTAAATAAAACATTTTGAAAGAGTTATTTATCTTATGTGAAAGAGAACAGGCTTCTGAAACAGTTCTAACATTACAGAAAAAAAAAGTTTAAGATTAAAATTGTTAAGCTGGATCATAGACAAGTGGTTAACAGTGTGGCTAGTTGTCTGTATACAAAGATGGATAAGAACCAGATTTAACAGGGCTAACAGGAATTCAATCTTTGTGGGTAGACAGACTGGTATAGCCATTCTCAAGCACTCAGAAAGTAGTTAGAGAAGAACAAAAGCAGTGATACTCATAGGTCTGGGTAGAGCCCCAGAATCTATACATCTAATGGTCCTGCAATAAAGCATGTTGAAGAACATCACTTTGGCCAAGTCTCACATAGGTTCCCATGGAGTCAACCAAGAAGATAATCATCAATCCATTATTTATGGTAGTAGTTCGGAGCAATTT
Organism: Nannospalax galili; assembly: GCF_000622305.1. Classification (NCBI taxonomy): domain Eukaryota; kingdom Metazoa; phylum Chordata; class Mammalia; order Rodentia; family Spalacidae; genus Nannospalax; species Nannospalax galili. Next base: position 1,693,743 of record NW_008355272.1, read on the forward strand.
AGATAACCTGTCTTTGGGGGAACTGATAACGAAACATTAAAAATACCATGCAACAGTCTGAAATGATAGCTGAAATAGATTTAGGGCTTCAAAAAACTTGTGTGTTTGCGTGCGTGCGTGTGTGTGTATATATATATACCATAATGTACCTGTGGAGGATCTAGGACTATCTGTAGGAGTTGGTCTCTCCCTCTACCATGAGGGACCTGGGGATGGAGCTCAGGTTTTTGGGCTTGGTGGTAGGCACCTTTACCTGTCGAGTCATCTTGCTTGGCCCAACACAACTTTTTAAATTAAAACAAAAAAAAATTTTTTTTTAATCTTTTTAAAAAATCTTTTTGAGATAGAGTCTCCCTGTAGTCCCAGCTGACCTGAACTCACTATGTAGACCAGGCTGGCCTTGAACTCACAGAGATCCACATTCCTCTGCTGCCCCCCACCCCCACGCACCACCATGCCCAGCTCAAAAATTTTTTTAAAATTACCATTTATTTATTCATTTATTTGCATGTGTGAAAATATGTGAATATCAAAAGACTACTTGTGGGAACTGGTTCTCTCCTTCCATCATGCAGGTCTTGAGGACCAAACTCAGGTAGTCAGGCTTGGTGGCAGGCACCTTTACCCACTGAGCCATCTTTTGAGGTCCTATACACATGCGTGCACTTACACATCACTTATGTAACTTCACAGTTTATAAAGAAGTTCAAACATCAAGACGTCATTTGAGTCACACAGCTGTAAAATACTAAAATCAAGCATTTTCTGAGTTGCTGAAGAGGAAACTAATTTTATGGAGGCAACTTGCTCACATACATGGGCTCTGGTGCTGCCATTAAGCTAATGCACACACCACAAGAGACACCTTCAAAGAAAGTTTGAAGATGTAATGACTAAGCTCCTGGTCAATGAATCTATTAGATTCAAGAAGCACCCTTAAGCTACAAAATAGATATAGTCTTGTGAGGTGGCTTAGGTTGTCCTTAAAAATCCTTATTAGGGGGCTGGAGAGATGGCTCAGCAGTTAAGAACATTGTTCTTGCAGAAGACCTGGGTTCAAATCTCAGCACCCACATGGCAGCTAACAACTGTCTGCCGTAACTCCAGTTCCAGAGGATCCAACAACTTCTTCTGACCTCTGCAGGCATGGCATGACATGGGGGCACTTACCTACATGCAGGCAATACACGCATACACATAAAATAAAAAAAAAATCCTTATTAGGAATAGTAAGAAAGTCTCATAGACAGTACTGTGTCTGGAACAAGTCAGAAAAGGACTTCTGAGAGGTGTGTTGAGCTACTTACATTTATTTCTCATGATGACTGTAGGTAGTGATGATGTGTCATGTGCCTGTAGGCTCCCTTTGGGTTGCTAAAAAAATAAAAAAAGACAGTACATATATGAAACTACATTGACAACTTATCCTCCATCAAGTGTCCACCAGCCTGAAGTAAAAGGGGAACACTGCATTTGGCCATCATCACCCTCAGTCTCAGCCATGGCACCCCCCCATCTGCCATCTTTTGGGCCCACCAAGCACTTAGGTGCTTAAGTACTGTTTTTTTTCCCCCCTTACATAGGAATGCTTTTTGTCATCTGCCTAGGTAAGGTGCTCTTTCATTTCCAGATGATTTAAGTACTCTCTTTGACACAGTCATCCAACCACCAAGGCTGTGATGGGTACCACTTAAACACTCTGCACAGAGCCCCACAAAGCTTTTCCTGACCTAAGAAAGGCTGCCTGTCCATATTCCCACTAGACTACTAGTTTGTAAAGAACAGCACCCGTCTTCTTCACTTTGTTTCTTCAGTGTGAAATGTTACATTCTTAGGCAAAATGCTAATTTTATTTCAGACTTTTGTGGTGGCATGTACAAAAATGGAAATCACAAACTCAAGTATTTAATCTGAGATAAATCACTGAGAGGAAATACACTACTTTCATTTTAAATGAATATTCCCACATAGGTTGTGCACAGAGATGTTATTCTTTGTATCACTATTCTACAGAACCTACAGCATTCACAATAGCCATCTTATCAGATCAGGAACTCAAATGACTGAGGATCAGGCAGACAATAACTGACAAAAGCAGTGGGGAGATGAGAGTGGAAGTGGCCATCTCATTCTTCTGAGCAGCAGCCCACTGAGCTCCTGATTATTCTTTGCCATACAATCTTCTAAATTTGAAGACTATTATATACCTGACACTATCCTAGGCACTCAGTCTACTGTTCTAATTGATCAAAGATTCCTGCTTTCAGACTGGTTGGCAATTTAGAGCCTATGTTTTAGAATGTGTGCTGTTGTTTAGAGTGTGTCGGGGGCATATACATTAAAGAAAAAGACGGAAAAATATGGACCCAGAAGGTACTAAGTACTATGGGGAAAAGGAAAAAGAATAGGATAAGGAGAACTAGGAATGCTGGGTGACAGGAAATACCAGTGAGCTGAGGGTTGGAGGATCTTCCAATTTTTCATGAAAAATTAGAAGCCCAAATTGGCATAAAATATTATTTTTAAGTCTCTGCAAAATAAATTAAAAATAAATGCAATATTAAGTCAAACTATACATCAATGAGCTAACTAAATAAAACCCGGACAAATAAGTTAGTATCTTCGCACTTGTTCAACATTTCTCACAGTGAGGTCCAAGGTGGATCTTTATCATTTAGGAACTTATCAGAAAAGATAACTTCTAGAACCCACTCCAGAATCTGAAGTTCTCGGGATTGGGGGTTTGTGGTAGTAAATTTCTTTTTAAGTTCTTAAGGTAATGCTGATACACACTCAGGATTGAAGCCAGAGCACTACATAAGGTAGTTATGGAGGAAGCACACAGCATATTGAATTTGTGTAGACAAGACTGGAAAATCTCTAAGGAAGAAGCATACTTTATGTCTAGTCTGAAAATGCTAAAAGCCACACAGACTAACTAGAAGGCATGCTCCTACACTCAAACACTTTAGTGTACACTGTGTCACGTGACACATATACTCAGTACCACACAGCTGGTACTTCTTGTTCCTGACTGTCACCTAAGCTATTCATATGTACCTGAGGAGAAAAGACCAGGCATGTTGGGTGTACACTGGGTAGGACCCTGCTTCTGCCCATTACCTATCACAACCCCTGGTTTCTACCTGCTGCCCTCAGGCTCTCAGATGAGGAAGCCAGAGGGGTTTGAGTAGCAGATGTTTGTAAACCTGGTTAAGGAAATCCCTTTATAGCAGCAACACAGAGAAAAGTATATAAAAGTTCCAAAGACATTTCCATTTATTTATTTATTCAATTTATTATGAAAAGGTCTTACTCTAAAGCCCAGAGAAGCCTCAAACTGAGGAGGAAATCATCCTGCCTCAGCCTCTCAAGTGCTGGTATTACAAGTGTGAGTCATCAGCTCAACATATCTTTTATTCAGATTCTCAAATTCTTGAGTGAGTTAATCAAGAGGGGAACTATCATTTTAATGAAAAATTATCTTTTGATTATACTGGTCTCAAAGCTGGTACCAAATAACTAGAACAAATAAAGGCTCCCGCAACCTAACTTCTCTCAACACATGAGAATTCTGCTAGTTGTTAAGCCACTGGATTTTGAGCATTCTTTCAGCCAGGGTTGTCTTACCTTCAGTTTGACCTTTGCACAGGAGGCCAGATTTTCTCTGCAGCCTTTATGGACAAAAGCACTGCAATCTGGAAAGGAAGCACAAAGCAAAGTCACACAAAAAAGCCAACAGGCCATGATTTTGACTCTTGTCACTGTTGCCAGGAGCCTATGGGCCTCTGCTCACTGAAGAATGTCACTGTAACTGACAGTACATCTCACAGGCCTTTCCTAGGAAGCAGGCCTATGATAGTATTTGGAGAAGAAACAAGCAGATGTGAGTTTCTGATTAACCAAAAGGAGAACTCTGAAATTTCTCAGACAGGAAGCCTAAGAGGCTATCAAAATTAAAAGTTTAAATATTTGCCATCAAGACATTATGTCTACATTTTTAAGAACATATATAAGGCTGCTAGTGGGTGATATTTGAATTTTGTGAAACTGCAGGAGATGGACCTGAAGATCTACTAGCTTATGTCCTTGAACTAAGACCCCCAAATACCCTAAGCTTGTTATGCCCCATTCTCTGAATCAAGAGCCACACAAGAAAAGTCACTCCAACTCTACCAAAGCATCCATGGGAACCCTGACTCAAGAGAAGGAGGGAGAGAGAGTACTTGATACAAAACAGAGACTCCAAGTTGCCAATAACACAATTTTATCTCAAAGTATTTTTAATTCCCTTGGTCTACAAGGGCCACTGATGTAAAAACCATGCACTCTGTGCCTCAGAAGGGTCACCAGCTCTTCCTGCGCAATGAAGTCATAAAAATAAACTGTGCCAAGAGGCCAGAGGCAATGCACAAACAAATAAAAGATCTGTCTTTGGGGATGGTCAATGAGGAGTGTGTCTCTTGGGAAAGGCTCACTCAGGAAACCAGAGCAGACAGCATTCACTAGGCACTGCTTCTCATGCTGCTTCAGGGAACACCACTGGCCTTGTCCTAGCCAATGAATACACAATTTACAGGCCATGATGCTCTTGGAAGCTCAGACCTATGGTCCACAAGGGATGGAGGAAGTTAAGAGGAATGAGGGGAAGAGGAGGCCTCTGTGAAGGAGACTGCCAGAAACCAAGATTCCAAAGGCTTTTCTCATTTGTTCTGTAATAGCTGCTCCTACAAGGCCTACTTGGTTCACAGGTCTCTTCCTGAACACTAGCAGTCACACTGTACTGGGATCCTGTCAGGCTTTTCCTATACTGAGTGCTCTTCTGTGGTAGGGACTATATCTATCACCAAATCTTCAAGTCTCTAGCATAATACCTGGATCATGATACCTATTTAAATGTCTATGTATACAGGTCAATGGCTTATTTTGTCTAAATCAAGTGCCCTGAGATAACTTTGATTACTGTAAGTCAAAGTCAGCTTATTAACAATCATGAAAAAGAAAACAGGACAAATAGTCTTCAAATTAAATCTAATTCAGATCCTAGATCTGTTTACCACTACGAGCCCAATATGAGTTCCTTCTCCATAGACTTTCAGTCTATAAAACACAAAGAACCATGCTTTCTGTTTTACAGATGTATCAAGATATGGCAATGAACAAACTCATCATCTGCCAATGGATCTAAAATTGAACATTTACTTTGTAGAGTTGTTTAGCAATACCTAAAAAAAGTCCAGTATATGCCCATTTTATGCCACAGACAAGGATCTAAGAACCCCATATAATAAGTAGTGAAACAGATTTGTATTTATATAAGTATTTATATAAGACAAAACCACACAAGAGCTAAAATTCAATGAACTACATCTTTGCATTCAATGTCAATTCCCCGAAATATAACATGGGGGAGTAAAGAAAATTATAAAATGAGAATCACTGCATGATCTCTTAAGAACACTAATTAAAAATTAAATTTTGTTTATATGAAACAGAATTATAAACCACACATTACATACACTCAATTCATAAGAGTGCTTATCTTAAGGAAAGAATGAAACAGCATGGGGGAAAGGAAACAGAAATTCAATTAAAAATTTTTTTGATTTATTTATTTTTATTTTATGTGTATGAGTGTTATGCCTGCATATGTGTAACTGTACCCTGTTGTGCAGTACCCCAACGGAGGACAGAAGAGGGTGTCAGATCCCTTGGAACTGGACTTAGGAATGGCTGTTAGCTCTCAGGTAGGTGCTGGGATTTGAACCCAGGGCTTCTGCAAGAATAGCTTGTGCTCCTAAGTGCTGAGCCATCTCTCCAGCCCCTGGGGATTCAATTTTAATTGTGATGATTTATTTCTTAAAAAAGGAAATCTTTCCATATGTTTAAATGAAGGCTTATCTAACAAGAAACAGTGCTGGACAGGAGGAACTTCCTTTTGATTTGTTGGCCAGGGTAGTCTGAGAGACTCCCAAAATTATACAGGCTATTGCCACAGCCCTTGATTGCCTCCCAGAACTTGAAGGTAAGACCCTATTGCTGAAGACAGGACATATTTCGGACACAGACTCGGAGCAATGGAGCTGGAACTGACCTGAAGCCACTCCCTGAAGGCTAACTCTCATAGTTTTGGAGAGAACTATGCAAGTTGCTGATAGAGAACATCAACTGATGGTCTAACCCAAGCTTTAAGGCCTAATAACCACAACAATGACCAGCATAACAAACTACATTAGGCAGTAGTGGCATTTTAATCTTGGGGGTAACAAGAGCTACCTAATTGGAAAGCCCATTCAATGGGAGGGAACTCATGTGTAGTAGTGTAAACACAGCCAAACACACATGGCTGGAGAAGTCACAGATCTGAAGAGAAATCGCCAAGGCTGTCACATCCCTGGACAAATATAATTTCTTATTGTGTATTTAAATATGGAGCCTTATATTTACAGACAAGTATGCCAGTCACCATTCATCAAAGAAGCTTCTTTTGCGACAGACAGGCAGACTATTAAGAGTTCCACAACTGGTTACACACAGAGATTAAATGTCTGTGAGATGCTCAACCCTAGGTGACACATCTACAAAGTAACCTGTATACCTAAAGTTCACAGAACATAGAGGAACAAGAGGTAGAAAGAATACTAGTGTATCTTTCAACTTCTCTCAACTCTCATCAATGAAGCTCCCTCATGCAACTGAGGGCAAGGAACTCAAAGGGCCACAAATGGCCAAAGCATAGAGAATAAGAGTCTGCAGAGTGTGGGTCCTTGGACAGGACTCCTATATTAAATTTCAACACAAACCCAGGGTTCAGGGACCATTGCAGAAGAGGAAGCAAAAGACTATAAGAGTCAGAGGAGGATGTGCATGACCATATGGAAATAAGAGGCTTATAGGTTCCTGGGACCTTGTTCATATGACCCTATAGCAATGGTGACAAGCACACACAAGACCCATGTAAACTCAAGCAGACAAAACCCCAGCACAGAAAAGTGGAAAGGGGAAACAGGCCCCAATCTTAGCTGAAAAACTACTGGGCAGCTATTACTGCTGGATGAGGAAGAGCTCATCTTACAGGGATTGACCCTAGGCTGAGTAGACCCCAGTGGATAAACTTGCAGTGAGGGATGTCTGGGGACACTAGCTTGACTCAATAGGCCTTAACATAAATGACAGAATGGATGAAATCCCGGGGAGGGGGTGCTGATGGGGAAGGGGGTATAGAAATGATTAAGATGTTATGAAATACACAAAAATTCAAGGAAAATATACAAAAAGCATATATTAAAAAAGTAAGTCCTATGACAAAAATGTATCCATTTCTGTTTTCTTTCTTTTCTGTGGTAATGGGGATGGGCTCCAACATAGGGCCTCATGTGTGCCAGGCAAGCATTCTACCACTAAGCTGTATTTTTTCATTTTGAATTGGGGCACAATAATAGGTTCCTAATAAATTTCCACATATAATATCTCTTACTATTTTTCAAAATCAAAACACCAGTGTATGAAACTTTATCATCCTCAAAAGCATCTTAGATTTCCCTACAAACATTCCTTTATCTTTAATAACTTACCACATTTGTGATACATTTAAAGTAAATTTCAGTATCTTAGTTACAAAAGTGCATTTTTTCTTTCCTTTACTGAAGCTTTAATTTCTGAGAATCTATAAGCAATATAAAACGTGAGGGATCTGCTTGAGAATTTCCCACTAATTCTGATCACTCTGGACAGAATTCACTTCCAAGTTGCACCATTCCTGCATCTTTCCTCCTAGACAGTCTCAACACCATCCAGAGAATTCAGTAGTACAATTTTCAAGGGAGGGACACTGCTACTTTTAAACAGACCATCAGTTTTCATGCTTTCAAGTCACTGTTTGGGATCTAAAAACAATGCCATTTTATGAATCACAGAAGTATAAATAACATTTCAAATGTGTTTCTCAAAGAACTTTTCACATAAATTCATGTTTTCAGTTAACTGAGACATGTCTCCAAACTCACTGTAGCCACAAGTCTTAGTGATAAAACAGCTCACATGGTTGTCTGCTTACCATACTGAAGTACCTACTTGAAAAAACACTCAACTTGTCACCAAGTAGTCCTGGACTCAATCCATAGAATGGTTTTAGTGTTGTTCATGGGTGATTTAGAAACTGCTAGTCCTAACGTCAGCCAAAGTCATGAGACTTAAAATCATACTGTCTTTTAAAACACACAATTACCAAGAACATAAGAATTGAAGACAAGTATAATACATTTTTAAGCACAATGCCACAAGCCATACCAAGAAGATATGTTAGGAAGATCAAAGAAAAAACATTTGGACTTTCTTGAGAAAGAAGAAAGTGTAGGCAGCAGACTACCCTTTTCCTAAGTACTTTTCTGTCTCAATGGCTGTGCTGAAATCTATGTTAAAACCTATCATTAATAAACTCCAACTTTTTTTGTAAAAAGAAAACTTATTTCACCCTTCATTTAAAATTTTTAACAGCAGTGAGTAGTATGATTCCATTTTTCAAAATTCTTCAAAATGGTCTCAAGCACGGGCTGGCTCAGAGCTGATCCCAACTATATTTCTCTGAATTTAAAAGCAAACAGCCCAGCCTGAATCATCTTTTCCCTCCTATAAGGAGGTATCAAACAAACTATCATTTATCTGTTGCTTCACTTCTTAAACTATTCATGACAGATCTGTGAGTGAACTGTTAATGTTCTTTCTATTTCAGTAGAAAAACAAACTAGACTAGTTAAAGAAAATCAGCATCAAAGAGTAAGAGAAGGGGCTATACCAAACTGAACTCAAATTAGAGTATTAAGGGAAAGATGGACCTTAGCTGTTACATGCAGCCAGTTTTGAAGAAAGGGATCTTCAAGTACTATAGCTCACTGATCATCAGGAAATATGCTGGGTCCTGATCGTTCTGTCTACTAGGAACAGGCTTATGCAGCAAAATCTTGGAAAAATGATTTTATCCTTCTTAAAACTATACATAGAAGCACCTCTAAAAACAGAAACACTTTCCTTCTACCGGTCTGTGTGAACTCTTAGCTTTCTGCTCCAGCTGCCTCCTGCCAAGCTTTTCCCACCATTAATGGACTGTCTCTCTGGAACTGTTAGCCCCAGTAAACTCTTTCTTTAAAAGTTGCCTTGATCGTACATTGTTCAAGTCTAACAAAAAAGAAAAAGGAAAGAAACACCATCCACCACCCAAAACAAACCAAATCACCGAAACCAACAACAACAACAACAAAATACCACCACCACCCCACTGAAATATGAGCAGCTCAGAAATACATACTCCAGAATTCTTCTCTAACTTCCTGTTTAAAATCTTTGGGGAATTTTAGACATTGCCTGGTCTGGACAGATAGTGCTTATACGCAAAAAGCATGTGAGATGTTCTTGGTAACTGGTCTAATGACCACAGTGCTGATGTTTAGAACAAGAGGAAAACCACACAGAAGTCAAGCCATGTTGGCTGAACTGCTAATAGCAGTTTCCATAAACAAAAATGAAACAAAATGAGTGTTCTAGTGAAATACAAAGACTTTATTGCACAGACTCTTTATTCACCTTCCTTTTCCCCAAATAACCAACATTCTTCCTTCAATCTATTATTTGTATTCTGCTGTTACACAGAAACAATGAATTAATTCTAAATGCCAAAAACCATCTACCCACTGAGTTGCTGTTTCTGATGAAATTCAAAGGAAAATCCAACCACCATACATTCTAAACTTCTGTTTCCTACAAGTGTGACTGCAACTGGTCTACTTGTTTTAGTCAATAGAAACAACCCACCGCCAAAAGCACTCAGAAGCTGCTAACACCCTAGAGTATAAATCAATAATAATTTCAATATGATTTTACATATGTTAAAATCAAATAAAATCATGGGTAAGAACCAAAACCTTGAACATAACAAGTTCTATATTCTGAAGGACTCTGCCAAGCTTTTCACAAAATAGGTTTGTGGAAGCTAGAAAAAAACAGGCAATTATTCAAAGACAGCTTTATATGCTATAGTGAAGAAGTTGAAAGACATTTATTTCCCCCACTAATCCTAAAGCAGGAATATGGTTTGGATTTGGAAAAAAAAAAAAAAAGTCCTCCTGGGGTTTCTCCTAAATTTATTTACTTTGAAACGTTTCTGACCAGAGACTTAGACTTTCTTTTAAGCCCAGAAGTAGACTGAAGGGACTGTGTGAATGCTTTACTTGCTCACTATTTCTTGTGACTGTGCCCATGAATACTTCTGTATTATTCACATTAGCTCTCACTTAGTCTGACTAGTCCAGGTGTGATCCAATAGTCTCAGTGATGCTGAGATCTGAAAGCCCCATCCTGATCAATCTCTTAGTACTTGCAGGTAGATGGGTACATTAACATGGCAGGTGATAGGGATAAGTCAATATAAATCATGGTAATACATCTCCATGATGTCTTATACTTGAGCTTTTTTATTTGTATTTACTTTTTATTTTTTATGTCTTTTTGAGACAGGGTCTCCCTGTAGCCCCAGCTGTCCTGGAACTCACTATGTAGACCAGGCTGGCTTTGAATTCACAGAGATCCGCCTGCCTCTTCCTCCCGAGTGCTGGGATTAAAGGTGTGCGCCACCATGCCCGGCTTATTTATTATTTTTATTTCATATGTATGAGTGTATTGCCTGAATGTATGTGAGTGCACCCGTGTTGTGCAATGCCACAGAAGTCAGAAGAGGGCTTCGGATTCCCCTGGAACTGGAGTTAAGGATGGTTTGTAGCCGCCATGTGGGTGCTGGGAATTGAAGCAGGTCCTCTGCAAGAGCAGTGAGTGCTCTTAACCCCTGAGCCATCTCTCCAGCCCCTATACTTGAGCTTTCTAAACCACAAGTCAAACCTGTGGTATGAAGCTCTGCCCAGGGGTCAGCAAAACAGATTTATATTTTATATTGTATTTTATACAATATAAAAGCTACTTTCTTCCAAGTGCACACTGGCAGAGGACTAACTACAGGGATGCTACATTTCCTGAGTTTCCTGGGCAATTCTGACTATAAGTGCGGGTGTGTGTAAAGGAAAAGGACAAAAGATTCTGAGTCCCTAGATTAGTCATATTTTCCACTTCCTGCCAAGATAACAGATGTGGCCTCATTTATACAAATATGATTGCAAGAAGCCAGGAGAATCAGACTATAGCTTCCATTCTTTGATAAAGATGACTACACACAATTCCTTTGCTTTTTAAGCCCCTATTCCTCCTGCTTCTTTTAGTAAGAAGCAAGCAGCTTATATACATAAACATTTAGTGACACTACAGCACTTAGTGCTGAGTCCTACTACTACCTCTGGATTAGAGGGGACAGCTACAGTTGAAGCACTGGGCTCCAGTATTTCTGATGTGGGGTGGTTTACAAATTGAAAATCTATTTCTGAGCCGTGGATACATACTGGAGTGACAATCAGTGCTTGAGCTTCTCTGGCTATTCTTTTCTGGCTGGTTTTATTGACTGTGACATAAGACAGACAAATGCTGTGGGTGTCATCAAAGCAGTGACAAGAGGGCTGCTGGAGCTGGCAAGAACACCAAGTCTCCCCAGAGAGTTCAGAAGACCATCAATATTCTCCCCTATATCCACACCAGTCTGAACTATTTGCTTCAAATGACCATTTAACAGTAAAACATGGGAAAATGATGAAAATGTATTATAAAACCTTCAAAAGGGAAAGAGAATGTTTGGTTAGGCTTTTTTTTTAGGGGGGGTCCTGACATTTTTACATTAGTAGTGTAAAAAAAAATCAGTACTCTGTAATAGAAACAACATGACTAGAAGCCTGTCACAGAAATTTGAGATCCTTTAAGACAAAGTTGAATGATCCTTTAAGGTAATGTTGAATTACTTTTCATGTATGTATCATGCATACATATATGCCATGGTGCAGATGTGGACATCAGAGGACAACTTCAGGTGCTGGTCCTTCCTTTCTACCTTGATTGAGACAGGATCTCTTTGTGGTTTGCTGCTGGTCCACAAGGTTCTGGGGATTTTACTATTTCTACCTCCCAACCCCTTAAGAAGCACTGGGATTAAAGAAGTGTGTTACTACACCTGGATTTATGTGGTTTCTGGATAGTCAAACTGAAGCTCTAATGTTTATGTGGCAAGTGCTTTATCTCCTGAGCCAACTCCTCAGCTCTTGTTTTCCAAAATTTTAAAAATTACATTTTCATTTGTTTTGTGTGTGTGGGGGGTTGGGGCTATGGCATTGTGTGTGGAGGTCAGAGGACAACTTGCAGGAGTCAGTTTACTTCTTCCACTATGGAGGTCTTGGGAGCAAACTCAGGTCATCAAGTTTGGCAACAGGTATCTTTATTTGGTGAGTCATCCTGCCAGCCCTTGTTTTATGGGTTTTCTTCACATTCCAAAGCACAGAAATACTATTTTTTTTAATTAAAAAAAATAATTTTTATTTGGTGAGTCATCTCACCAGCCCTTGTTTTGTGGGTTTTCTCCCCCCGCCCCATTCTAAAGCATAGAAAGACTAATTTTTTTATTCAAATTTTTTTAATTTTTGGATTTCCATACAATATAATTAATAGTATTTAGATTCTCTCCCCTATCCATTCCTTTCTGTACTGCCTCCATCCACTTTAATGTACTCTATTGTATGTATATACAATAAGCCTTATAGTGTTTAATTTGTGTCCCCAAATTTTCTTCAGTGTGGGTCCATCCACTGGAACCTAGTTAACCTACCAAGTCATATTCTTGAAAGAGACTGACTCACCCTCTCCCAGCAATCATCAATTGCCAAGAGTTTCTTAGGTAGGGTTGGGGTTTCTTACCCACTTCCTCATGTCTATGCTGAGATTTTGTGGGGCTTGAGATTGCATGGGACTTGTGCATGTTGTCACCATTACTGTGAATTCATATGAGTAACTGACCAGCTATTTGGAAGACTGTTTCCTTGTGGTCATCCACCACCTCTGGCTATTACAATCTTTCTAGTCCCTCTTCCACAATGATCCCTGAGCCTTGGAAGGCAGAAGTTTGATATAGGTGTCCTAATCATGGATAAGCACCCTCTGAAGCCTCTTGATCTCTGCACATTGGCCAACTGTGGGTTTTTGTGTTAATCACTATCTGCTGCATAAGGAAACTTCTCTGGTGAGAGAAAGCTGGGAGATGCAATAATCCTGCCAAGACTGGAGGGGTGTGTAGATCAGCTATTCCTTGTTTTGTTTTTGAAACAAGGTCTTGCTATGCAGCCCTGGCTGATGTGATACTCACAAAATAGTCAAGGCTGGCTCTGGAACTCATGGCAAACCACCTGTTTCAACTATCCACGTGCTGGGCTACAGGTACAGACCACCATGCTTCACTTTCATTAACTTGTAGGATATATACTAAAGTTGGGAATACGGTTTGTGGTAGACTGTTTTCCTGGCAAATGTGAGGGCCAAGGTCCAATCCTAGCACAATCACCAGCACCAGCACCAGCACCAGCACCACCACCATCAGATAAACATACAATATTTAGAGTCACACATGAAAAATCTTTCTGAAGCCATCAAGATTTCCTAGAAAACAGAGAGCAAAAGCCACTTTCCTCTTTTGTAAATATAAATCTGAATATATTGATAAATGCACCTTCTGATTGTTCCTTATTTGGTTTACTTCCTCCCGTGGCATCTATATATATTTAATTGTATGCTCAGTTTCACAGGCTTGCTTGTGGTGGTCTCTGCACTGGGTATGCTGTTTTGTCAATGACTCCCATAAAGCAGTTCTGTATTTTACTTTCATGGTTTTGCAGGGGGCTCTGCGCCAAGCTGCGGGAGGCTCGGGCTAGCTGCAGGACGCTCCCCCTGTGCCCGCGGGATGTTGGCCACCGTCCCACGAGGGTGGGGAGTGCAGGAACGGCGAACGCAGAAGCTGTGCAAGTGAGTGCTGACGGAAGGCAGCTTGCTCCCCCTGTGCCAGCGGGATGTTGGCCACCGTCCCACGAGGGTGGGGAGTACAGGAACGGCGAACGCAGAAGCTGTGCAAGTGAGTGCTGACGGAAGGCAGCTTCTTCGGGAAGGCGGCTTCTTCCGGGAAGACTGATCACAGGCTGGTCCCAGGGGCAGTGAAACACAGCTCCAGATGTAGTGAAAACAGCTCAGCCAAATTCAGTGATACAGCTCCGTTTATTAGGGGAAAGACTAGAAGATTTATAGTGTGGAGGCGGTAGCAAAAGCCTCAGTTGATAGGTGCTCCTAGTATGCTTTATTTACATGTGGCGGTGGGCTTCTATCTTCCAGGCTGTCAGACCATGCCTGATTATCATATAGAAAAAAACCTGGTAGTTTCTATGCCAGAGGTCATGTTTCAGATAAGGCATCTGTGGTGGCCACTTCAAGGTGAGCCAGGAAGAGAGCAGGAGGTGCCCTGCTGAAAAGGGGAGTTTCTCCATCAGACGCAGAGCCCCTTAGGGCTATCCGGACATGGTTTCATTACTTTTTAAAAGTTTTTTTGAGACAGGGGCTCCCTGTAGCCCCAGATGGCCTAGAACTCACTATGTATACCAGGCTGGCCTTGAACTCATAGAGATCTGCCTGCTTCTGCCTCCCAAGTGCTGGGAGTAAAGGTGTGCACCACTATACCCATGGTTTCATTACTTTTAAACTAGGATTTCACAAAACATCTTGTGTAACTGCTTAGATTGGGTATCCAGCACATGTGAATGGCAGAAATCTGGACCCCAGACTCACATAGGATCCTACATAGGGTCATGGGTAGATGGCAAGGTTCCTTGTTGCTTCAGAAGCCCAGGAGATGTAATTTTTCCACACTCTTCACCATGTACGTTAACCTTTAAAGCTCTTGGTTTTACAGGTATCTCAGTTTCCAGGGTTTACCATGTACCTTTTTTCTGTAGAGGATGTTATCCTTTATTGTTCTGAGTTGTATTTTTTTTTTTCCAGTCTTTTTGAGACAAGGTTTCTCTGCAGCCCCAGCTGGCCTGGAACTCACTATGTAGACCAGGCTGGCCTTGAACTCACAGAGATCCGCCTGCCTCTGCCTCCCAAGTGCTGGGATTAAACACGTGCATCACACCTAGCTGATTTGAATTTTATTAAGGATTTTCCTTTTCGTAGGTAGGTCCAGCTATATATCCATTTAAAAGTATGTACGTATAAGATGGTTACTCTTCACTGTCAACTGAATTGAGAAACATCTAGGAGACTAGTTGAGTGCATATCTGATTCTGTACTGGTCATTTGCACAATGTTACAAAGGGGGAAGGCATCCCCTGAATGTAGGGAGCACCATCCCACAGGCTGCCCAGATAAAATGAAGTTTAGCCTGTGCAGGCATCCTTTTTCTGCTTCCTGGCATGCCCTCCTTGGCACAATGGGCTGAAAGTATAAGTCAAATGACAATTTTTGCTGTTAAGTTGTGATCTCCTCAAGTATTTGTCAGTGATGGAAAATCTAACAATACAAAAAAATGGTATGAGAGAAGCTGGCTGCTTATAGCTAAGTTTATAGTGAAACTTGTAAGCAAAAAGCACAGGAGAAAAGTTTGAAGCAAAAGTTGGGGCCAAGCACAAGTTGGGGCCAAGGAACTGCTGAAGACATTAGGGCCATTAGAAAGAAGCTCAGGATATTGAGGAACAGAAAGACATCCTAAGGGCATCTCAGAAATTGCCTGACCCCTCCCATTCATTCCAGGGTGTAGAGAACTCCAAGACTACCTACCAGGGAGGTGCTTGTATGACTGAATTTAGGGAAATACTTCCCTAGTAAATAATGGATTGTTTCCAAGCACTCAGCAGGGCAATCATTAAATCCTGCAGCTGTATAGTTAGCATCTGGGATACATGGTAGTATAAATAGTCAATACACAGACTGACACACTTAGTATTTATGTTAGGCAGCCTCACTTTATATATAATATTAAGGATTTCTTGAAGGAGAGAGGTGTTTCTGACTCAAGAGGTGGACTAACAATACTTTTCATCAGAAATACCTTTCTTTATCTACTTTTATCATGCAAGGAATAAGGAATGTATTAATCTGTTTCACATTAAATAAAATTAAAAAGAAAGCTATACAAATTCTTTCAACAAGTTATGGATCTCTGAGTTGGAGAAATGGCTTACTGGTTAAGAAGTTAAAAGCATTGGCTGTTCTTCCAGAGGACCTGGGTTCAGTTCTTAGTACCCACATGGCAGCTAACAACCACCTGTAACTTCAGTTCTAGGGGATCTGACACCCTCTTCTGGCCTCCGCAGGCACTGCACACAGGTACACTTAAATGCAGGGAAAATACTCATACATATAAAATAAGAATAAATTTTAGAAAATTCCCTGGATCAATAAGCTAAAAATGTTTTAATGGCAGATAACATGGTAAGAATTGCTCTGTGACTCCTGCTGTAGGCAACAAAGTTAATTCCAGTTATGAGAAGCAGATTATTTACTCCATGGAGTAAGAAACAACACTGCTGACATTTGAATGACTCTTCAGAAGGAATCCAATTACAATCTGGGTCCCCAAATAAAATCACTGGAGGGACACTTGACAGAGTTAGTTTCTTGTTTCCTAAAGTTTCCTGAAACTCAGTACTATGTGCCAGAAGTTTTCTGGTAAGACATGGCAATAGTCACACATGGTACAATCTCTACCTAGAAGAACGCATAGAAAGTTAGGTAAATGCTTCCAAGTCCCACCTCCTTTTCTTAAAGAGTAAGATAAATAGGCCTTGGGTTACTTTAGGGATATAGTCTATCTATAAGATTAATTTTACAAGAATGTGAGTGACAAGGCAGCCATTTATAAATTATAATGGGTGTCACATAGGTAAAATAGGCTGTGGGTTTTTTACTAGCTGTAGCTTCACCTCTTTTGTATTAAAAAAAAAAAAAGCAAGTAAGTCAACATTATCATAAAACTTTGAATCTGCCAAGTAAACTTCTGAGGGTTTCCAATTTCAGTAAATTAGATATTTTTAGTAACATTACTTGGGATGCTCAATACAAATTACTGAAAACAAGACAACATGACATCAGGTCTGAGACGTGCTCCTTTGAATTACTTACGTTTTTGTCTGGATTTGTTATATCTATAATAGGAGGCAAATCACCATAGCCTTCTGGTTGATTGTGATAGGCCTGGGTTAGCTGATTTCCAGAGTGGTCATCTCTGAATGAGGAAGCCTCCTTGATTTATCTTAGTATGCTTTACAATATTACTTTATATAAGTTTAATGACTCAGTTTGGGGAATTACTGCCTTAGAGAAGATTTGTAAATATAATATGTGTGCCAAATCTGGGTTTTTGTCTGCTTTTCCATAGCACATGAGCTACACGTGGCTTTTACATTTCAAATGGTTGAAAAGTACTGAAAAGATGAATATTACACAACATGCACAAATGTAAATGTCAGTGCCTGTAAATGAAGCTTTACTGAAACAAAGCCTTTCTCCTCATGTCTCTATGGTTGCTTTTTTTGTTGCAACCACAGAATTCAGTAGTTGTGCACAAACCAGATGGCCCACCACACCTAAGATACTTGTCATCTAAGTCCTGTCAACTGACTAAGAAAGTCAACTGACTCTTGCTTGATATTACCTTATCAAAGCCAGGGACCACTCTCAGTTAACAGACTTGTCTTTAAGGTGACTTCCAGCAGATCAGTAATGAGTCATTATGGAACATTTGTGTACATGCTGACATTCTTGCTGGGTAGCCATCATGACTTAATGCTGGCAAATAGCTGAAGCATATTCCAAAGGAGCAGATTTTAAAATAATCATACAAGGACTAGGGATAAACTCAGAAATAAGACTGCTTGCCTATACCAGGCCTTGATTTTGATCCTCTGAATGGGGCAGAAAGGGATATATAAAAATAAATGTATATAATGTGACAAAGGATCTAGGCAGCTTTATGGTCAGAAGCTATGTATTGTTCTGATTTGTCACAGACTTCAGGAATAGAAAGTGGCTTATAAACAGTATCTGAAACTGGGGACATCTGAAAAAAATATAGGTTTTATGTTACACAACAAATTTAATTCCCTTACTGATATTTAAGAAAAATACAAACAGGATTACTTCTCCACATAAATGAGGAACAGATTAGGGGTGGGATAGACAGGAAACTAGAAACAATCAGCTTTCCTGAAGTAAGAAAGCCTCATCTGATGAGAGGAAGAAGAATGTCTTACTTGCACAAGTGTAGGCGTCTTTGTTCATGAACGGCTTCATACACTGGCTGCAGCTGATGGGACCCACAACAGGAATGGAACTGAAAGTGTGACCATTAACAGTCTTCTTATCTTTCTCCTTGTCTTTACAATCTTTCTCTTTTTCCTTAATTTTGTCTTTTTCCTTTTCCTTTTCCTGCCAAAGAAAATAATCAACAGTTAACTAAACACTGGAAGGCCTTCCCCTTACCTGGACATGCAGATGGTACGTGGTCAACAGTGGGTGGAGACTATTGCGGATAGAAAATGAGGAACAATGTTCTGAGAAACGTGTTCTTATTAATGTGTGATCATGTAAGTTACCATTAGAAAAAGCATACAAGTTGTGGTAGTGGCACAGTCGGAGGTTATTTATGCTAACAGACACTGGACAGAGTCTGCAGCAGAAAGAGGTGTTCTTAGTAAGCAACAGCATACATACTCCACATAGGAGGCAATGAATTTAGGGCCAGTTTAGAAAGAAAAAAGGATGGTGGCAATGTTGGGATCAGCCTGAGAGGAAAGCTGATCATGCAGAGTAAAAAATTACTGTGAGGCTCCTCTCTTTTACTTATTACTTGCATATTCCTGAGTAAGGGGTCTCTATGATATTTTCTCTTGCACTCTGATTAGAACTATTAAATAACTTTGTATGTATCTTTTAATAATTAGAATTTAGAAGAATAACAATTAGGTATTAACTTGGGCTCAGTGTTCAAATGAGGACAAAAGCTTGCTAAAAGAAGGAAGGTAGAAAACTACACAGGCATTAAAAATGAAGAATGAAGTCAGGTCAAAGTTATATTAACAGAGGGACTTTGGGAAAATTCTGAGCCCCAGTTTCTTCATTTGCAAACAAAGGATAGGTAAACATTTTGTCATTTTTTTAAATAAGGTGAGACAATATATGTAAAGTCTAGCACGTAGTCAGTACATTTAATGAATAAGAATAATTATTCATACCTCAACTGAAAATAAGTTTCATCAGCTTTTTACTCTCCTAACAACATAAGAATACAATCTTTTGTAGTGAAGGAAATTTTAACCTAAGGTGGGAAGAAAAAAAACCAAAAACCTGAGAACTAGTGCAGAGCAGGGAGAAGAGGTATGGAAAAGACAAGAGCAAGAAGTCTTGTCAGTAACTTTCCCAAAACGACTTCTTTATCTCTTGAAGCTAGCTACCACAGTTGTCATTTCCTTTCAAAAGACTTGGGACCCAGGGAAAAAAATCCCCAAGGCTTAGCTATTCATTCCTCTGTCTTAGTGAGATAGGAAAAGCAAGCTGTGTCTCCAGTTTGAAAAGCAAGGCTTCCCAAGATCTTGTGATCTCCACAGCAGAGCTTTCTTCTATTATTACTAAGGTCATCCCTCACCTGTAAGAGGGAAGGGAAACTGACCATCACCTCATGTTTACTGCATGCCTAGCCACTATACTGGGTGCTTTCTAGTGACTGAAGAGACTACAAAAGGGCCAAGAACAGAGCTTAGGAACACCAGAAAAGGAGAGCTTAGACTGTGTAAGGGGGGTCTGGCTGGGAGGCAAAAGCTCTGACTACTAGAGTGCTCAGAACTGTCACTACAAGGCAATACAGGAATGCTAGCAATCTTGGAGGCAGACCAAAAGCAGAAGGCTTTCATGTGACAGTTTCAATCTAAGAGGGGTTATCAGAATTTACACAAGCAAGAGGGATAATTTAAACCTTAAAAACTTAATACTGAAGAGTACTTGACACTTAGTGAACTATCTAAAACAGTGAGGAATACTTCCAGCTCACACCATGCTTTAAGAAGCCAAGATCATGGGGAGCATGCTCTCCATAAAAGGTCCTTTCAAAACTTTTTGTTCAATGTTCAGCTAACTAATCAAGATCAATGGAATAATTCCCTTTCAAACTGACTGGACCATGAGGCACTAAAATTCATAGAGGCAAGTTTCATTTACTGTCACATATTATTACTGTAATCTACAAAAACATCTGAGAAATGAATTCCCCAAAGTGATGGATCACAATTACTAAACATAAATAGTCAATGCTATCTGTGGAGATTATCTAAATTGATTTACTAACTCTGAAGTACATAAAGTGAGCATTATGCTTCCCATTTTATAATTTAAATGATAACAAGTAGTAGTTAAAATGCCAAATAGTTACTATGTGTCAACAATAAAATAAGTAATTTATGCATTTTCACAGAACAAGCCAATGAATTAGAGTTCTCATTATCTCCATTTTATATAACTGGAGACCAAAGCTTAGAGATGTTTAGTAATGCATTTATGAGTGCATAGCAACAACTGCTTACACTGGAACTGTCCTAGTTCTGGCTGACTACAGCTCAGCTCTCATTTGCCACACTTAACTGCCAGAAGCTGGAGAGGTTCCTTGAGTCCTCAAAGGTCACAAAGCAGTGATCAGCACCAAATGAGAACTCAGCCTTCAGGCTTTCTGTAGAAAACTCATCCAGTATACCAAAATGATGGCATTTGTCACATCTATGATTCATGTGAAATCCTTTGTTAACAAAATACATATAACAAAACCTGAAAAGTCAAACTGCTACATTTTTAAGCTATTAAAAACAGAAAGGATGGGGGGGGAACTACTTCACTTTACAAAACAGGAAACTCCACTGAACAAAAAATTACTAACTGCTAAAATACACACATTTCTAATGATCAAAATTTGAGCTTATACAAGTAACTCCTTTACCTAAATTCTGGTAGATTTATTTATGCATAAATGGCTAAGTTGAAACTGACTTTTTTTTTCTTGAAAGGTTAAAAGCATGAGGCAACATTTAAAAAAAAATCCTACAAGTTTCTATGGTAGCTAGGTTATTCTCTGAAGCACTGTAATACTCTTTAAAATTGAATAAATGATAATTTTATCATCCAGTGCAATAATCCAAACTCGTTCTTCCAAGGACAAAAGCAAAACAACAAATTGCATTGGCTTCTTCTGTTTATTACAATTCAGTGCTTTAAAGAAGTTAGACTCTTACCTCCCCATGTTTTAGTCCTGTCAATCGCACTGTTATGAGCGGAACTTCAGGAAGCCGACCCCATTTTACTGACATGATTCAACCCCCATGCCAGGAAATGTGCTCTCACAGAAGGAGGGGAGCATGCCGGCAGGGGCAGAGCTCAGTAGTTTAGGTCTGCCATTAGCAAAAACCGTAAGAGGAAGCCAGAGACTGGTTGAGAAAGGGGAGAAGGGAGGAGGGCTGAGGCCGCTTGCTTCCTTGAGGCAGTCTTAACTATTTGAACACTGCTGGTAAAGCAAACTACTGTTGTTTAAAAGACACAGGAAGCAAAGAAAATGAACTTCAGAATATGGTGTGGTGTTGACAGTGCTTCTGTTGCAATATGCTAGATCTGGCAAGAATTGAGATTACACCTTAGAAAATTTATTTGTTACTTTTTATTTTATGTGTGTGTATTTACCTGCATGTTTATAAATGGACCACATACATGAAGTGGCCAGCAGAGGCCAGAAGAGGACACTGGGTCCCCTAGAACTGGAGTTACAGTCAGTTGTTAGTTGCCATGTGGGTGCTGGGAACCAAACCTGGGTCCTCTGGAAGAACATCGAGTGCTCTTAACCACTGAGCCAGCTCTCTAGTTCCAAGGCTACATCTTTAACACTGTAAGTTAAGGGACATATCTACTTAAAAACCAACTCTAATTTACATAATAAAGCAAACTTTTATAAGAAAATATTGTAGTGAAGCTGTCTATGTTGTAAAATGGTGACTGGTTATTTTTCTGAAGTTTGATTCATCTATACGTAACAACTGCCAAAATGCTTTTACTGTGCTGTGGAAAAAGAATCTAGAGCATTTAAAAAAATGAAAATGCTAACGACACTAGGATGCTATGAAAATTTTCATTTTTCTAAACCTATGTATCCTTTTAGAAAAGTAACTAAAATTTTTAGAAGTCAGTACATTCTGAACAACTATGGAAACCTGATGGTATTACATAGCTGTCAAGGTGCATATCTTTAATTAAAAGAAGAAATGAAAGAATTATATTTAGCACCCACTTAACCCTTTGGAAACAGTAATCTACTCTCCAGGCACCTAGGAAGGATGAAGGGTATAGTCTTTCTTTTCTATATAGGGCACAGAAACTAGGAGTCGAATGTTTTGCTATAAAGCTAAGTAGTATATTAGAGCTGAACAGGAATTAAATGCATTGAATGCAAAAAATAGCTTCTTTGAGTCTAACTAAGAACACTTCTAAGTATCTTCTAGTTATCTTTGAAAAACTGAAAACTTAAGGGGCTGGAGGGATGGCAGCAGTTAAAAGCACTGGCTGCTCTTATAGAGGACCCGGGTTCGATTCCCAGCACCCACATGGCTGCTAACAATGGTCTGTAATGCCAGGGGATCTGACCTCTTCTGACTTCCTCGATCACTGCACAACACGGGTGCACCTATGTGCACACAGTACACTCATACACATAAAATAAAAATGATAAAATAGTAAAAAACTGAAAGCAATAGAAAAAAGAGAATCAGTGGTTTAAAGATCACTCCTTTATAAAGGTGAGCACTATGCATATGAGGGCTTAAAGAATTGTAGTAAGCACAGTTTACTGAGTAGCAAGCAGGACTACCTTTCAAAGATACTGTGAGGAAGGAGAAATTACTAGTCTTCCTGGTTGGGCTCTCCTCAACTTTCTAAAAAACATGCAATATATTTATATGGTAACTTTTCCAAGTTACTGATAATTTTCAAAAGCACATGTGCAGGATTTGTAACTCAATTTCTTATCTAAAAATTATATACACAAATGCCTAGTGCTTTAAGGCAATACATTATTATCCAGGAATGTGAACAATTTGTTGCCTGATAGCTTTGGGCTGCTTTGAATATTTAAATCTGCTGATGGTCACAAGTAGAATATATATCTGTGTTATTTTCTTTTCTTTTTGTCTTTTTGAGACAGGGTTTCCCTGTAGCCCTAGCTGTCCTGGAACTCACTATGGAGACCAAGTTGGCCTCGAACTCACAAAGATTCACCTGCCTCTGCCTCCCAAGTGCTGGGATTCAAGGCATGCGCCACAATGTTTGACTTCTTTTCTTATCTTTTTAAAATTTTATTTATTATTTTTATTTTATGTGTATCAGTGTTATGCCCACATGTAAGTAAGTGCATCCATGTCATGCAATGCCTGCTGAGGACAGAAGAGGCTGTTGGATGCCCTGGAACTGGAGTTATGGACAGTTGTTAGCTGCCATGTGGGTACTGGGATTTGAACCTGGTTCTTCTGCAAGAACAGTCAGTGTTCTTAACCACTGAGCCATCTCTCCAGCCCTGATATTTTCATATAAATACATATACAACCTACTTATACAGAAAGCAAAAATTTCCAAACAAGTCTCAAATAAAAATTATAGGTATCACTATAATATTCAGTAAATGCTTAAATTTCTCCTTTAAAAGAAGTAGGTGTGGCTATATATTAGTAGCTGAATGAAACAAGATGAGATGATCTCTCATAAGATGCTTTTGAAAAAAACTAATAACCTTGGCACTTGGCAGAAGCAGGAGATTCTGAATTCATGGCCAATTGAAACTATACAGCAAGTCCCTGTCTTAAAAACCCATGGACTGCAGATATACCTCAGTGGTAGAACACGAACCTAGAATGTACAGCACTGGGAAACAAAGGTTGAAGAACAAAAGGAAAAAGCCCCAAACAAGTTAAAAGTGAAAATTTATCTACAGTATCTTTTTCATGTTTTAAAAAATTCCAGGTCAGCATGACTTCAGAATCCAGGATTTTTATTTACTTATTTTATGTGTACAAGTGTTTTGTCTGGATCTATGTTACATGTACCACATGTGTGCAGTGCCCCCAGGGGCAAAAAGGGGGCATCAGATCCCCTGGGAACTGGAGTTATGGAGAGCTGTTAGCTGCCACAAGGATGCTGGCAACTGGATCCTGGTCCTCTGTAAGAGCAGCAAGTGCTTTTAACTGCTGAGCCATCTCTGCAGCCCACTTTCAATTTTTAAAAACAGCTGTTAGCTGCCACATGGATGCTGGGAACTGGATCCTGGTCCTCTGTAAGAGAGGCAAGTGCTTTTAACTGCTGAGCCATCTCTGCAGCCCACTTTCAATTTTTAAAAACAGTATGGGAAACAATATTCAGCACTTGAGAAAAAGATTAATATTCATTTATTTTTGTGGTACTGTAGATACATGACAATTTCCCCTCTTATTTGCCTATACTAAGTCACAATGTTCTACAGTGGCTTCTAAAGCAATATTACTTAAAAGTTAGCTAACAACCACTAACTATAAAGATGACATGCTAATCATAGGCTTGGTCACTGGGGCATTCTAAACATCTGATAAAGGGAAATGAACTGCAATCCAAGCTATGAATTTGCAATTTTTTGAGTGTCCATTGTTAGAGACAGCATGGCCCTCAAAGATCAAATATCTTGAAGCCACCTCTGAAAGAGGAACCAAGCTCAATTGCAAAAGAGTGTTGTCATCTTGACTAAGAAGAAGAGCAGAGGCGAGAGGTCAACTGGTACACTTCAACAGTGATGACATGTTTCACTCTAATACAGTCTTTTTTCTTGTTCTGTCTCATCACCCATTCCTCCCTTTTAGATAATTCTAGTACTTTTGAGACTAAAACAAACACCTTAAAGAAAGAAAAGAAAAAAGACAGCATATAGTAACTATTTTGCTGAAGAGTCAGCATGCAAAGACAAGTACTATGGTCAAAAAGTTGTACCACAAACAGGTCTCCCTGAATTTTATCTAGCTCTGAGACGTGAAATACTTTACTGTACTTTAGTTTACAGAATAAGGAAGTTGGGGTAAGTCTTTTTTTTTTTTTTTTGAAGGTCAGGTTCCACTTTCTAAATTAGGTCTTAATACATTAACTTTTCAAAGTCTGCATTACCTCCTCAACAAGCTTATTCAGTATGCACACATAATATTCACTATGTGGTTCAAGAAAATCCATAATGCCAGACATGATGGTGCAAGCCTTTAATCCCAGCACTCATTCAGGAGGTGGAGGCATGTGGATGTCTGGGAGATGGAGGCCACTCTGGTGGGTTCCAGGCTAGGTAATAGTACAGGGAACCCCTGTCCCAAAAAACCAAAACCCAAAATAAAATAAAATCTATGCTACGGATAGAAAGAAAATTCTACTCCTTATTGGTCTTATAATTTTGTATATTGGTTTGAAGATAAGATTGTATAGTTTGAAAACAAAACCACCAAGAGAAACATTTCCAAATAATCCAAATTAGATTCATAAAATTCTTTCAAGGTTAAGACTGTGAGTTTTAGTTATTTTCAAAGCTTATAAATACCTTGCAGACTACTGAAAATATAGAACCCACTCAATAATACAAGGCTAATTTACATTGTTTTTTCCAAGGGTATTTTTTTTTGTTGGTATCAATAACCATTCAAGTAAGCAGAATAAGCAGAACAGATCTTGTTTTATCACTGCCAATTAAGTGGGATACTGGTAAGCATTCTATCCTCTTTGACTTTATTTTTTTTTAAATTCTAAAACAAGCTTAATTATGAAGCTAATGTTTATTTTTATCTGTATGAGTCTTTTGCTTTTATGTATGTAAGTATACCTATGTTGTGCAATGGATAAGGAAGCCAGAAGAGGGTGTCAGATCCCCTGGGACTGGAGTTACAGATGGTTGTTAGCCACCATGTGGGTGCTGAGAATTTAACCTGGGTCCTCTGCAAGAGCAGCCAGTGTTCTTAACCAGTAAGCCATCTCTCCAGACCCAAAGCTATTATTTATACAAACGATTATACTAGAAATGATTAGCTGAACTCTCCATTCCATACTTGGTAGGAGAAATAATGAAAAAACAGATTTTTTAGTGTAAGGGTTTCATCATTAAAGTTCCTCTGAGCCAGGCATGGTAGCATACACCTTTAATCCCAGTGCTCAGGTGGTAGGGGCAGGCATATCTCCGGGAGATTGAGGCTAGCCTGGCTCTACACAGCAAGTTCCAAGCCAGCTGGGGCTGCACAGACCCTGTCTTACAAAAACAACAAAAAATTCCTCTGAGTAATGATGATATTATTTTGTAAAAGAGATCTAATTTACAAAATCTGGTATCATGGCTTGGCTGGTATGGTGGTTTGAATGAGAATGTCCCCCATAGGCTCCAAGTATTTGAGCATTTTGTCCCCAGTTAGTGCTATTGTTTTGGTAGGTCTTAGAAGGTATGGCCATACTGGAGGAAGCATGTCACTGGGGGCAGGCTTATAGAGTTCTTAGCCTTGTCAGAGTTCTTAAGCCTTGTCAGATCTCCAGTTGTTCTCTGCTTCCTGTACCTACTTGAAGATGTGAGTGCTTAGCTTCTGTTCCTACTCCAGCCACCTCTGCCACCATGCCTCCCAACCATGATGGACTGTTGCCCCTTTGGAACCATAAGCTAAATAAACTCTTCTTTTTATAAGTTCCCTTGGTCATGGTGTTTCTATCACAGCAACAGAAAAGCAACTAATACATGCTGGTAAACACTCCCCAAGGGCCCTGTGCTTGCTCCTAGATTATGGCGCTATTCAGAGGTTGAGAAACATACAGGAGTTGGGCCTAGTAGATAGAAATTAACTTCCTAAGGTGTACACATATGATAAGATTGTGCAGCCCTAGCCCCTTCTCAAAGCTGCCTTCCAGCACATGCTATGACCATGGGGTGCTATGCTATTACAGGCCCAATGCAGCAGGGCTAGGAAACCTTTGCAACCAAAATCAATCTTTCCTCCTTATGAAGCTGACCACCTCAGGCAATTTGTCTCAGTAACAGAGCTAACAAACCTGGTAAGGTGTGTTGGCTGTATTTCCATCAGCCCACTTAATGACAGCCTGAAAGGCTTGGCGGGGGTACATTTTTATAAAAATGCTCTTGAAGTCAGTGTTTACTTCAAAGTATGTAATTCTGTATGTATACGTATACACATTTTTATTTATGTATATATACACTACAGATATATTCAGCAATTTCCTGAAAAAGATCCCTGATTTTGAATTTTTTAAACTAACTTAAAATTTTTGTTCGTTTGTTTCTGTGTATGAGAAGGTATACAGGAGTACATACCACTAATTTGAAATGAAAATAGATTTGATTTACTTTTGAAAATCAGTATAAGTAAGTTAACTTCATTTCTTTCTTTTTAAAATATATTGGAAAGGGACTAGAAAGATGGTTCAGGGGTTAAGAGCACTAGCTGCTCTCGAGGAAGACCTGGGTTGTTTCCAGCACCCACATGGCTGCTCACAACCACCTATGACTCCAGATCTAGGGGATCTGATGTCCTCTTCTGATCTTTGCAGGCATTGTGTGCACACAGTTCACTTAAATACATGCACACAAAACACTAATCTACACAAAATAAAAAATAAAATATATTGGAAAAAATATTAAAAATAAATAAAAATATTGGGACTAGTTATTTCTATGTAGGCTTATGAATTTTTATTTCATGTTTTACAGAATCCTGTAATGAACATGCAATTACAACTAAGTTTTAAGACTGGGTTTACATATCTTAATTTAACTTCTTAAGCTCTAAAAAGGCTATACTACAAATGTTCCTAAGTAGAAATAGATCTAAGTCAGTCTTGTAAAATTTTTTGTGGCATGATTTTCTTCCCTCTATACCCAACTATTACATGTATTTTCAATCCTTTGATCTTAGCATACAATCCTTCCATTGACTTTTAAACCTGACTTAATAATCTATGCATTGTAGTTTAGTGTATGGGAAGAGACCAAAAAGATCTGGGTTTGAGCTTTTCCACATTAAACAGAGTACTCCCTAAAGAAAGGATAAAGACCAGTATCTCACGGGGTTCCTAAAAGGCTTAAATACGGTGACATATGGGAAACGCTTGGCATATAGTAAAAGCGGCAATGCCTCTTGTTGCTGCTTGTATTACTGTTATTTTCTTTCAAATATTGGACTATTTCAGAGTACCTCTAAATTTATTTCCATTTATCTCCCCAGCATTTAGATAGTTTGGGGGTATATGCAGGTGATGACAGGAACTTATTGATGGCTAAAAGGTGATTGAGGGTGGGCATACAAAGAATGCCCAGAAGATACTTACTTTGCTCTTCTTACTGCTGGACATTTTATTCTTGATGTAGCTGAAGGTCCGACTAACTTTTGTTCCACTCTTTCCTTCAAAATCCTTTTTGGAAGGGCTCTGTGGCAGGAAATTATAGTTCTCTTCTGTTATACTAAATGAAAACAAACAAACAAACAAAAGATTGTTACTATTATTTTTTAGAGCTAGAGAAGTTAAATGGTGAGCTGAGTAAGAAGACAGGGGCTATTATGGTTTCATACACTATCTGAGAATTCCATGTGGTGAAATGACCATGCTGCTGAAATTTGACTAAGGTTTCTTACAGGAGTCATTTACGTTTCAATTAAAGACTTTTAGTGAGTGATGTTCAAGAGAGCCTGCTAATTATTCATTAATCATTTTATCTGAAAGGTAACATTAACTATGCCAACTTCTTTGCTTGAAAGAAAATCGAAGTACATAATGGAATAACAGGATACTTATTGAGAAGTAGGGGGCAAAACAAAGAATGTTAGGATTGACTACATATTCAAGCTTATTAACTGTAGGGGGTAGACATCTTTTTGAGCCGTTAGGCCTAATGGTTAAACTACAGACTGGTCCATGAAGCTACATGCAATATTTGGAGGGAAAAGCAAGCAAACATCAGGTAGAATATAGAAAGATCTATTTCAAGAATTTTCCAGAGACCCAAATTTACTGATCTACTTGTTCATGTGATTTGCATGAAATCTAAGTTCATATAAGATGGACATGCTTCAACTTTAGGAAATGTGTAATAATTGATTTTCTTAAAGTATAAATTCCAGCACTTCAGAGGCAGAGGCAGGCCAATCTCAGTGAGATAGAGGCCAACCTGGTCTACATAGAGAGTTCCTGAAGAAGAAGAAGAAAAAAAAAAAAACAAATAGTGTAACTTGAAACCACAGTGTAACTGTCATATTTATAGATTATATGTTCCTTTCCCCC
>NW_008355272.1:1723971-1750875 GCF_000622305.1 Nannospalax galili
AAAAGAACCACCACCACCACATAAAAGCATACTGGGCACTTAAATACTTCATTATGTAGAAAAAGAATCCAATTTGTAATTCTTTGCTTGGGAATTTTACAAGTCATTTTAGAACCATAGCATAGAGCAACAGTGTTTTCCTTTTTGAGAGCTCAGGCACAAGCAGAATCCTAAGAGGATTGCTGCAACAGCTATACTTCTACATGTGATGTTTAAAAATCAGAGCAGTCCTTTTTTAAGAGAAAGGGGAACTGGTATAAAAACCGCTGCTCTACAAAAAGAAAAAGGTTAGGAAGTAATGTAAAAAGAAACACTCATTGAAAGGGTTGTGGATCACTGAATCACAACTGATGTCTTTGTGGTAAGCAGGGCAACTTAAAACATCTTCAGGGCAACAATGAGAACCCAGTTATGCCTACATTGTATTTAACTTCACAGGCATTAACAGAGAAATATAAATGAGTTAGTAGGCTGTCAGGTAAAGAATCAGTTCGGGTTGGGATGAAGTTCAATGGAAATGCAGAGTTACCTACCAAACATAAGACCCTGGGTTTGTTCCCCAACATCAGAAAAAAAGAAAATGGGAGGGGAGAGAAAAGACAGTATCATTTCTACTTGGACAGAGGTATATACCACATGTAGCCTTTCTTTCTGCAGTAGGGACAGAACTCAGAGCCTTATGCACGCTAAGGAAGTGTTCTGCCACTAAGCTATACCACTGATAACAGCTTTAAAGGTTAAAGAGACTAACAAGGTAGCAGCACTACACAAATTCACACATGCAACATACACATTGTATTTTGTGGTAAGAACAAAACAATGTATTTTGATTTATTTAAGAATGTAAATAAATTTGCTTATACATACAAGCAAAGTATGTATAAATTCATAATGTCAAATGTAAGTATACTTTTATATGAATAAATGCAAATAATTTTTGGATGAGGGCAACATAAAGAAAAAGAATATAAAACTATTGTGAATATTTAAAAAGATACAGTCTTCATTATAAAACAATTTCTACTTATTCCAACTTGTCATCCAAGGAAGTCAGAACCTAGTGAGCTCAAATTACTTAGTATATTTAGTTTGGATTATCCCCATTTCGTTTTGGGAAAAGAAATAAGAAAATAAATACACTGTACCTCTCCGTCAGATTAACATTGGTATTGTGGAAGGGCTGTGAATCTAGAAAACAAAAGTAGAGGAAAAGTTAGCACAAAAATTTGATTTTATTCTGATGACAGGCAAACTAAAATTTAGGTCACAGCTAAAAAGCAGGGAATCTTTGAA
The DNA here is from genome assembly GCF_000622305.1 of Nannospalax galili. NCBI lineage: Eukaryota > Metazoa > Chordata > Mammalia > Rodentia > Spalacidae > Nannospalax > Nannospalax galili. The sequence goes on from NW_008355272.1 coordinate 1,725,265, forward strand.
AGATACTGTATGGTTCCTCTTCCTTCAAACAGTTTAGGAGGAGGAGAAATCAAACTTGAAATCTTCAAATTAGAAATGGAAATAGGCAGCAACAGGGAGTGAATTTTGCAATAAAAAAGTATGTTTAATCCAGGATTTTGGTAACTTAAAACATTATTTTCTAATGCTTAAACAGGAAGTATATTTAGTTTTTGTTCTTATCAATGTTCAGTTTCCATAGGCGATCTTTCTGAGGTCACAGGAAGAACATAAAATAAGAAAGTGAATGTTTTTTTTTCCACTACTAATCCTGTCTACATAATTTCCATACTGAAAACCAAATATTATCTTCTAACATCCTGAGAATTCCTGGTAATGGATTAGTGAACAGGAAGTAACAAAGAGGTGCTGGCTTATGAAGTCCTGGTCCTGCCACTAGTATAAGACATCAGCAGATCAGGCCCGCATCTGTGAAATCTGGGAGAACCAGATTCTTAGATCTTTTTCAATGATGACAATAATAAAATGGAATGGGGCAGACAGAATCTTCCTTCTCCTGACAGAAATGGAACCAATCATAAGTGAGGTAGCAAGCAGAGAAAACAGGAGGGAACAATACAATTATTTTGACATGGAATATATTAATAAGGGGAAAAATAAGAAATACTATTAAAAAAGACAAGATACTACTGAGCATTTAGAAGAAAGCAAGCCTCAATCATAAAACGGAGAACGGCTTACAATTTTTAGTGTGATTAGTTACAGCTAATACTTAAATACTGTTATGATGTGAAAAAAATACATTCTTTCTTTGAGTTTAGTCTCAAGAATCATTGAGGTTACTACAAGTAAAACATGAGTTTATAGAGATTTGAAGATGCTCTACAGCCACGTTACTGGCATTTTAAACTCTCTTAACCTCAAATTTGTTCTAGGTTCTGAAAAGAAATGCAGAAGTGTAGTCATTACTAAGTAACTTAAATAGTCTACTGTTTGGATTGAAAAAAAAAAAAAAACAACAAAAATCAAGAGAGTGACTTAAAATAATGGCTTTAAAACGGTTTCTACCTAAGGGCCTTCAATGATATAAGCAGTATTAAGTTCTCCCAGGCTGCCAGGATTCTACTGAACATTTAATTCACTAAGTTACCATGCTAGTAAAATTAACAAAATAAAAGTCAAATTCATACTGCATAAAAATACCCAGCACAAAGCCTAGCCAAGGAAAAAGTACCAGTATATTTTTGTGGAAAAAATCAAAACTAAAGAACTATATGATCATATCTGCAAGAATCTATGACACCTAAAGTTTCCAATACTTTTTAATGCTAAAAAAGAATCTATTTCAGTTACCATGACCTCTTAGATGTGGTTCTGAAAAATGGATTAATTCACATGCCACTAAAATCAGTGCCTCTGAAATTCCTGAAGTGTACAGAGCATCTAAGAGTACAAAAGAGCACCAGCCTTTTCCACTACAAAATTACAAACAGAAGAAAATCACCTTGTCATTAGCCCATAAAATATTACTGCAAGGGGCACCCTATCTCAAAGAGGTCATGGTGGTGCATACCTTTAAGCCCAGGGCTTGGGAGGCAGAGGCAGGTGAACTGCTATGAGATCGAGGCTAGCCTGGTCTACATACCAAGTTCCAGGCCAGCTGGGGCTACTAGGAGGCCCTGCCTGTCTCAAAAAATAAAACAAAATAAAAAATGTAATTACAGATAATTTCAATCAGATTTTTATTTTGAGATACAAAATAACATGCAGACCTATGATACTACAAACCCAAGAATTTTAGGCTACAACTATTGGACAGGCATGGTCTAAGTTTTTTTTTTGTTTTTTTTTTAATGTGCTCTATGGAACAATATTCTTTTTAAAAAATATTTTATTTATTATTTCAATTTTATGTGTATGAGTGTATCGCCTGCATGTAGGTAAATGCAACCATGTCATGCAATGACTGCGAAGGAAAGAAGAAGCCATCGGGTCCCCTGGAACTGGAGTTATGGACAGTTGTTAGCTACCATGTGGGTTCTGGGGTTCGAATGCAGGTCTTCTGCAAGAAAACCAGTGTTCTTAACCGCTAAGCCATCTCTCCAGCCCTGAAACAATATTCTTATGAAACATAGATGATCTTACACATTATTATGGCTTCCAAATTAGTAAGTTTGGGAAGCACAGTATATCACACACTGCCTTGGAACTTCACAGTGTATCACATTAGTATTTTAAAGCTGCTTACTGTCTCCAAGCTCCCTAGAGTATTTGACTAACCCCTTCCACCATTATTCTCACTCGTGTTTTGAGTTAAGGAACACAGTTTGAGAAATGCTAGACAAAGATTCTTCTATACTTTTAGGATTCAATCATGTCAGATTAGCTGACATCAGTACGGTTCTGGGATTATAATTTGTTATTGGTGGTAAAGAATTACTACCGAGACTTTGGTTTGTTGCAGTAAACTATTTCCTATAGTACTATCAACGTTTTAGATCACGGAGATTTGAGAACTTCTGAACACTCAAAGTTCAAGTGGATTATTGCACTTTTCCTCCTATTACAATGGGTATAATGTAAGTATCTTATGGTACTTCTTTGTCAAATATCTTTCAATAGTGAAAAAATATGCTGAATGTCAATAAAGCTGCCATTTAAAATTAAACTGTTACTCTGCCAAAGGCACTTTCCATTAAAAAAATGCAAAATGGTAGTCACAATGTCACAGTAATACACACTGCTGTTACTTTGAGTCAGTGAGTGGAAGGGAATGAAGAGTGCACAATCATATGGATGTTTCAAATTCATAATATTAGTTATCTGAAACAATTCATTACTTTATAATAGAAATATTTTTCCACTAAAAATGCATCTACCAGAACTCTAGAAGTATCACAAAATTGAAGTCAAGGACTTCTGAGAAGATTTAACTCCTTTTTAAGTTGATTAAGAAGTCTGAGTCCTGGGCTGGAGAGATGGCTCAGTCCTTAAAAGCTCTGGCTGTTCTTGGGAGGACCCAGGTTTGATTCCCAGCACCCTCATGGTGGCTAACAACCATCCTAACTACAGTTCCAGGGGATTCAACACCCTATTCTGTCCCCTGAGGGCACTGCACAACATGGGTGTACTTAACGTACATGCAGGTAATACACTCATACATTAAAAAAAAAAAAGACTTGAGTCTTCCAAATGTTTTCCTAATAGGTATGTATTATCAAGAATCTATTAATATAAAGCCTGTAACTTACTGAAGGGAATGTGGCATACGATAAAAAGTTCCAAAAATAGAAAATATATAACTCTCACCCTCTTATCTATAGGATCTAATCTCAAAGTTTTTGTTTTTAAATTGCAGGAAAAGATTGAAAAAAAAAACTGGGAAACATTAGCTTTTAGATATTGATAACTAGTTATCTATCCCAGAACACAGAAAAAAAAAAAAAAAAGGATCATGGAAACGGAAACTGATGTTGTCAAACGGAAAGTTTTGTAAAATTAATACTCAGTACTTTGTACAAAATGGAATGAGAGGACATCAATTTCTTTGACTTTGAATTGTGTTCTAGAAAGATACCTTTTGTCCTGGAATCAGGTGGTCATCAAACCAATCAATGTTAGTAGTTACAGATGACAAAAAGTGCTTAATCAAAATCAATTTGCAAAGGCATGCATGAAGTCAAGTGATTTATAAAAGACAGCATGTAAGAGGATAAAAGTCCTCAAACAATTTAATTTTTTAGTAACAAACCTATAGCATTTTCAGAGCTGATCAGACCCTGAACAGCCACTAGACACCAGCTGTGCTTACTTACTATGCAACTCTTCCTCCTCATCACTGGAGTAAGAAGAGCCAAAAGAAAAGAGAGTTTTAGATTTAAGGAGGACTGGAGAAATGTTGATGGAGAAGGAGATTCGCCTTGCTGGCTGCGCCTGCTGCTGAGCTGAGAAGTAGGTTACAGAAAGATATTAGAGCATGCACAGATTATGCCAGGACAAAGTAAAAGGCACCCTCACCTCAAAGGGGGAGGGAATGTAATTGGCCTATGAGATTCCAGAAGGGCTATCTAAATTAACAATGTAATTTATTCATGTATTAATTTGTGAATATACATAATTCTAACAGTCTAAAAAAATCAGCTAACAATTATGTACTTAATTATGAAAATAAGTAAGCTATTTTTAATTGTCATAGCTTGAATTTTCTTTCTCAAAAGTATATAGAAAACATTCAGTAGTGATATTCCTCAAGGTTTTGTGTTTACCACTCTTCCCACCCATCCCAAATCTTACTCCACAGATGATATGTTCACAATATACTGGAGCCTCCTTTCTAATTTTTAAGGCAGAGCTTTCCTTTCAGGACTAGACTCATGTATCTCCCTGTTCACCTGTGGGTATACCCACATGCAGCTGAAACACAGCAAATATAGAAGCTAACACTTCTTTTCCTGTGGCCTTGCTCCTCCTCTATTTCTTCAGCAGTCAAGTAGTATCTAAGGCCTACCTAATTACTCGAAGTAGAGACCCGGGCATGATCTTGAATCCTTACAGCGTAACTCACTTGGGCCTCTTGATATTGTCTTCAGATCCCTCTGAACTTTAACTTCTCTTCTGAAGTCTCTATTTGGAACCATTCATCATGTGAATCCTACAAAAGCCTACAGACCCCCAAGATTTTCCTTCCCAACACCACTTCCATTCTGGTTGGTCTGAAATGTTGGATTCTACTGCCTTCAGAAAGAAGCCCTAATTCTTCAATTTAGATTTCCACATACTAAGTGACCCATCTAATTCCTAATTTCTTTTAGTCTAAACTTTGATATTCTTTTTAGTAAACTTTCTCTAATCCCTGAGGTCTAATACAAAACACTGAATATCTCTTTTGGTTGTGTTGTATTCTATTAGAGCCAACTTGTTCTTGTTTGTAAGTTGTAAATATAGTCAGGAAAGAAACCCTATCAGTAAGTTCACCATCTCCTACCATTGTCTAGTTTGGTACACAGTAAAGAGTAGGCACCCAAATATGAAAGCTATTCGGCATCACAGAGAAATGCTAAGCAACGTTAGGCTGTCTATTGTCTCTAGCCACTGCAAATAGTTGCAATAAAAAAATATCAGCACAAATATATGTTATCTGTCAGTGAAGGTCTTGCCTAAATATAAAAGTGTTACTATAATTTGTGTTCTACGATATGTATAATTATGATGTATATTTTGGAAATGAAATAGAGCTACCTTATGATCTAGAATCTAAGAATATCCCACTTATGTTAAATAATTTGGGAATCACAAGGAAAATTCTTATTACATGACTATCTAAACAGAATCCCTACCACATTTGGAAATCTTCAATGTATGAAAAGCTCTGGTAAACACAGTGACTCAGTTTTTTGGGTATGTAAAGTACATACATATTTATCTACTATATACAAAGAATATATATGTATATTTTTATATAATTAAAAGATCATCACAGTCTATTTACCTAAATTTTTGTCCTTTCTAATAACATGTTTGTCAAAGCTACCTTCTCCCAACATAATGTTGTTAATAACATACACATTGCTCATGTGATAAGAGGCATTTTTATATATGTACCAAATGATTGCTTATTTTGATTTCCAGGTTGCATATATATTATATGTCCTCACCTCATAATCTTAGTTCATCTTGTATGTGTAGGAATATATATTACTTATATTTAATGATCTCACATCTACAATACACGAATAATATATTCCAGGTGAAAAATTGTTTCACAGTATACTGGAATTTAAGTCTTTATCAGATAAGACCCCGAGGGGCAATGTTCTTGTTTCTGTAACAACTGCTTAAATTCTGGTCAGAAAAGAAAGAGGCTTTGGAGCTACTTGGGATCACCAAGAACTATAGCACTCCATAAGTGGTCATTACACAACAGGATATATGCTAATGACTTTAAATAAATTTACATTTAAGTCATACCATATTATTCCTACTTAACAGGCAAAGCGATTGAGGCAAAGGGTTTCAGGTTTCAAGTCATACCACCATTATGTGTTCTTATGTAATCAGCTAAAATATTTTAAGAAAAATTAGTTGGCAACTGGGTGAGAGGGTGCAAGTCCATAATCCTAGAACTTGGAAGATGGAGCAGGAAGATCAAGAGTTCCAGTTCATCCTCAGCTACATAAAGAGTTCAAGGTCAGCTAGGAAGACTGTGGTGTTGATCTTGTCAACTTGACTAGATTTAGAATCCCCAGGAAATTGCTGTGGTACACCTTTGGGAGTGTCTGAAGCTTACCCGAGAGACAGACTTAAAGTGAATAAAGGCAGCACCATCCCCTGGGCTGAGGTACAAGATCAAACAAAAGGGGAAAAGGTAGAAATCTAGCAAAGCATCAGCATTCTCTTTCCCTCTGCTTCCTGTCTACCATGAAGAAACTCTCCTATGCCAAAAGCTACAATGTTTGGCCCAAGTGAACGGGGCCAAATTACCGTGGATTGAGGCCTCTGAAACTACGAGCCAAAATAAATTAAACAAAAAAGTTGAGGGGGGGGGGTGTGTTATCAGATATTTGGTTCCAACGATGAGAAAAGTAGATAGATGAATAATGGAGAGCCCCTGCCACCTCCTGTCTCCTAGGCAGCCTAGGGTAGCCCAGGTTATCCTGAGTACTGAGATTACAGACCTTTGCCACCATGACTGGCTTTCATGAAGACTACTTAAGAAATCTAGAACTGGAGATCAGAGTCTAAAGGAGTTTATGAAACATTCAATTATCCCAATGCTCATGGCATACCATGTGGACTCTAGCCCAAGCACTGATCATATCTTAACACTTAAAATTTTTAGTGTTTCCAAAAAGACTTATCATGTTTTTAGAAATAATAAGAAATATGGTGAGAAATAAACAAGTTATGTATGAGAAAGGCAAAGGGGGAAATAGTGAACTGTCATTAATATTTCAACTATAATATATACAAACTAAGAGAAGTATGTGGGGCTGGTTACTCAAACTTGTATCAAATGTTCACTATAAATCAGAATGGGGATATTCCATGCTGGTGAAAGGATTAAGTTCTCACTTGAAGATAGATCTATCCCTAAATTTTTTTCTTGCAGTGCAGGGGATTGAACCTCATGCATGATATCAAGAGCTGAACTTTACTGCTGAGATATAGGCCTAATCCCCCATTAAAAAAAAAAAAAGTGTTATGAGGGGCTGGAGAGATGGCTCAGCAGTTAAGAACACTGACTGTTCTTGCAGAAGACCCAGGTTCGAATCCCAGCACCCACATGGCAGCTAAAAACTGTCTGTTCCAGGGGATCTGACAGCCTCTTCTGCCCTCCGTGGGCACTGCACAACATGGGTGCACTTACCTACATGCAGGCAATACACACATACACATAAAATAAAAAAAATTTTTTTTAAAGTGCTACCTACATGTGTGCGTGTGTGTGTTGCATGCCCATCTGTGTATGAGCTGGAGTGTGAGTACATGCAAAGAAGCCAGAACAGGGAGTTGGGCATTTTCCTCTATCATTCTCTGCCTTATTGCTTTGAGGCAGGGTTTCTCCCTGAACATGAAGCTCGTTTCTTCGCTAGGCTGGCATGCAAAGACCAGTGCTCATGTCTCAACAACCCATCCTCTAGGGTCACAGAAGATTATGAGACCATGCCTAGCTTATTATATGGATGCTGGTCCAAATTCAGGTTCTCATGGTTGAGCAGCAAGTGCTCTTAACCTCCGAGCCATCTCTCTAGCCCAGGGCAAGCACTACTCCTGCAAGTAGTCTGCTCAATTTCAGGTCTTCTCAGTAAGCTGAGAAATTTCCTACCAAAAGGAAGAAAGCTGAATGTGCCAGAACCTCTAGGACATGATTTTTGGGGAGTTAGCCACATTATTTATATTTTTTTGAGTAAAAACTAAAAATGGTAAAAAATAAATGAAAAAAACCTTATTCTATGATTGAAAAATAATGAAGTGTCTCATACACAAGAGACTGTGTCATATAACACTGGAAAATGATCTCTCTATGGGATGCATTCTCTTGGAATCACCTCTGCCACCATGGGATCTCCATTGTGCCGCAACACTTGCTGGTTCTGGACGGAGGGTATACAGAAACAATTTGCCTTACTTGGGTGCTCTGCTTTCCTTTTTCTGGGTTATGGGCTCCAGCACTCTGGCTCATCAAATCCACTACAACTCTTCAGTTATTATTTCCATTCTATACCAGCAATACTTCTCAACCTAAGCTAAATTTAAAACTCAAAGAAAAACAAACAGAAGAGCTATTTTGTGAGATTTTATCTGTATCTCTGAGAACACATCATCATTAAGTACAAATTTGTACTTGAAATGCTAATCAAATGAAAAGTAAGACAAATTTAAGAGACTCATCCTTTACATTAACATTCGCTGGACCTACAATCAGCCAGGAAGTGAGAAAGAATAAATGATTTAATGCATGGCAGCTACTTTACTCTACAGTTCTTTTGAGTTAAACTTTAAAGTGACACTGAAGAAATACCACAGATACTAGGCATGTGTTCATTTTTTGCCTGTTTTTAGAATACCTGGTCTTATAGCAAAGAGCATGCGTATTGCTCCCTCTCGCATTTGATCTCTGTATCATGATCTCATATTGTGGTTCCTCACTAAAACAAAAAATCCATTTTAAAACTGAGGTTTCTTAAGGAACAAGTTAGCACCAAACATTTACACAATTAATGTCTTTAAACATCTTCTATTCATACATGCCTTGCATTTAGAGAGGTCCCATCTCTATATACCCTTAAAAGCCAATTTATCTGAGTAGGCACACAGTCTTAATAGTAATTTTCAGAATAGATACTTCTGGAAATTGCTTAAATAAAAATGTATTTCAACTCTTGTCTCCTGAGCTTGACAGTTTTGAAGTGCTCAGGCCTGTGATGTTGCTAGGTTTTCCTCTGCGAGTAATTGAGAGACAAACATCAATAGAGAAATATTTGCAGATTTAAGTAGCCTGAGACATGACGACTCATTCCAACATCTGCTCCTGGATAGGATCTTAGGCACAGGAAGAAGTGAGGTCTATATTAGATCAATTTGATCAATATTAATTTCTTGATTCACATAACTATATTATGTTAATATAAGACAGATTATCTTTGCTTTTAAGAAATGTATACTGAACTATTTAGAGGTAAAGGAATATTGAGTATCTATAACCTACTCTCAGGTTAAGGGTAGTGATAAGGGGAGTGAGCAGGCAAAATAAGAATTACAGTAACGTTTGGAGATCCAAATGAAGAATACATAAACATTTTTATACTATTTTTGCAACATATTTTTCCAGTTCAGAGTCATTTGTACCCATTTTTAATCTTAAATTATTTCAAAAAAGCTTTTAAAATTTTGTCACATTTATAATCAAGAATAATGAATGTATTAAGGAGATTTTTAGTTAGCAAAAGGAGAAAGAGCTGAAAGCTGACCTCTTCATTACCATTTCTGTTTCAGTACTAAGTCCTTTATTCAAAAAACGAAGGGGACAAATTTTGGAAGTTAATAAGACTCTAAAGAAGAAAAATGATAGGAAAGTGTTTAAGATATATTTAAGTTCTTAAGGTAGTATACTCACTGTCCAATCCAGGATGGCTGATTGTCATTAATGAGATGGATTTTGTCAATGGAGAAGAAATGGCTGATGTACAGTAATTAAATCCCTGTTGTTTAGAGCGATGATATGTCTATGAAGTAAAAATGTGAAGAATGGTTCTAAGTACAAATATTTACAGATAAGCATAAAATTTACACTATCACTCAACCAATGAAGGAAGACTGGAATCTAGTTTGCCTCTGCCATATACCAGTCACTCAACTTCTATTGAAAAGTTACTCAGCTTTTTGTGGGTTTTAGTTTTTCATTTGAAACAGAGATAAAGTACTCACTCATACTGGTTTTACATCACTTAAAAGTATTTAACAATGTTTTCAAATTTAGTAATTGCTTAATAAAGTCTGTTGGACATGTAATCTCTTAAAAATAATTTAATTGTAAGTAACAGACTATCCAGGGTACCAACTCTTCGAAAAAAATCAACATCGTCATAGAGAAATAGTAGGATATACTGTTAAGAGTCTGATGCAGGTAGAAAGTATTTCAAGAGCATTAGCAAAACAGTAGCACATCTGTAAAGGAGGATAAATTTTTCAGTTCCTCCTCGATTTTACATCAACACAAGAATAACTGTAATTTAGTAACTTAACTTTCTCAGCATAGTTACTGGTAATTTGGTAATTTAAATCCACATGAGTTTTAATACCATATAACCAAAACAAATGCTGAAACTCCCGTTAAACATCCCTGAAAAAAATCATTGCCACCTCTGGCAAAAAGGGGCTCCTCCCCTCCTTTGTTTTAAGAGAGTTCATTTGATATTATCATTGGTCCTTTCACCTCACAGGATGAAATCTGTCTCTTTATGCCTCAAACTTGTTGGAAGAGAAGCAATGAAAATCTACTCCTAGCATGCACTAACTCAGCTGGGCCAAAGATTTCTGATTACTTAGTGCTTGTTTCATGTGTAACCATGGAATCTGAGGCAAACAGTTGCTATGTTTCAAATACAACTGTGAGGTCTGAAAAAATGACCTCAGAGCAGACTTTCAACAGGAAGTTGGCTGCAGGCAACTTGTCTAGATCAGACAGATATATGCAGCACAAACACCCACTCTGAGGTTGTATATAAGATGAAATATGGGTAAGGAAAGAGTTCCCAGAAAGTTATGCATAGTACAGCACTGTAACATTGATATATACCTAGAAATGTGATTTTATCTAGAAAGATTAAATCAGAAAGATATTAGTAGTAAATAATACTTACTAAAAGAGAGGGTCGCCTGACAAATTTCTGGAAATATCAGTCTCAGAAAAGGTCTCACACAAATATTATTAAGAAAATTAAAGATTCTCATTACAACTTGTCTACTTTAAAGTCAGAGAAAGAAGTAGTGAGACCAGCAGCCAGGATTCTGAGTTTAACTAATCATTATGTGTCATTAGACAACTCATTTATAGGGGCCTGAAGCTCTCACACTTAAGTACTTGAGAGGAACCTAAAGGGATTCCCTGGTACCAAGTCTATAATTCTATTCACAAACTTATAATTTTATCTATTTCTAAAGAATTCTATATGCTTCTTGAAATGCAATTTACTTTCGAGAGTTTTTTTATAGGTTTAATTTACCCTTACTAAAGCTGTATTCAGTAGCTAGCTACCTAAAAACCGGTTCTGGTTCTTTTTTTAAAAAAATCTGTTCCCATTAGGCTGAATAAACACTCAATAGGTCCTCCCACCCCATTTTTGGTTCAGCACAGTGTGACACTGTGTAGCCAGCCTAGCATGGAACTCACAATCTTACTGCCTTTACCTTCAAGTGCTAGGATTACCAGATGTGCACAATCACAAACAGATTGTGTAACTTTTTCTAATGTTGTAAGACAAGCAGAATTTTTTTTTAATGTGGCAAAGTTCCTTGGGACATTCAATTTTCATTTTCATTAAGCTTAATGTCTTTTAGGCCAAGAGCATAAATGATTTATTAACTCTGATAATTGCTTAGTGCCACATTTTTATTTGGTTATGTCACTGGCGTGTAATATACTACAAGAAAGAAATTGTATACAAAACCCAACCATCAAATCTTTGTTTCAATAGAAATGCACCACTGGATTTCTATCCAAACTCCAAAATCACCTATTCAATAATAAGTGTTTTACTCTTCTGTTAAATAAAAAAAGTTTCATTTGGAGGAACTTTAAGTTACCTCAAAATCCTTCTAGGAATTAATTCAAAGTCAGGAAGAAATATCAGTCTTACATACCTCCCAAAAGGAAGATTGGTAAGGCTGCTACAAAAGCATGCAATTCAAACTCAATGCAAAACTACCTCAGGGATTAGTAAAGCTGGTAAGTGATAGTGGGAGGCCAGAAAAGATGAGAACTAAGAAAAAGCCACTTCAATTGACTGGCAAGGCAGGTAAACCATTAAGACAAGAGTTTCAAGAGAGTGGTAGCAGTGAAAACTAAGAAAGGATGAGGAAGTGAGAAAGGGAGGGCAACAGAGGGTGGATGTTCTCTACAGAACCACAGCAGGGAAAGCAGAGAGCACTGGGCTGACAATACAGATCAGTGGCAGAGCTCTGGCCTCTACCCATGAAACCCAAGGTACAGTAGCAATAAAGAAGGCGGGGTTGGGGGAGAAAAGGAAAAAGGGAGCAAAGGGAATCAACAGTCATCTCCTGGATAGTATAGGTAAGACAAAGTGTATGTCTTTTCTAGGAAAGACAACCTAGGGATGTGTTTACAAATTGAAAATTTAATAATGATATGTAATATACTTCAAGGCTCAATTTATTACTGAGCTGGTAAAAGAACACTATAGAGAAGATAAATGAAAACATATGTCCTGGATAATTTACCAATTCTAAAATGTTTACTTTGATGGAATATTTAAATCTGTGCAGATTAAAGGTATTTTGAATCACATTTAATGGTAAAAATGCACTGGTGCAATGGCACACACCTATAGTCCTAGCACTTGAGAGGCAGATCTCTGTGAGTTCAAGGCCAGCCTGGGCTATATAGTGAGGATCTTTCAAGCAAACCAAAAACTCACATTGGTGCTACATTTGAACACATTATTTAATAGGTAAGTAATCATAGTTCTAGCTTTATAACTAATAAAACCCTTGTCTTCTATGTTCCTAATATGGGATCGTATTGGGGAAATATCCCGCCTATATACCTATTACCTTACCTGTTGACCAAACATCCTATGACACTGTCTCCGTTCTGACTCCAGATGCTCTTCTGATAGTGACACTAAAGAGTCTCTCCGTTCCTTACTACTGAAAGGATGTCTAAGATCTTTGGAGTTTGTAGAGTTCACGTCTAGAGATGAGGATGGCTTGTTTCCAACACCAGCTCCTCCTGTCAAGCCTTCCAGGCTGAAACTGAATATAGCACAAAAGTTCATTTACTCTATTGTAGGTCTCAGAATGGAAGAAGATACAAAATCCCTCCTTCTTGTATATTTCTTCTGAATCTCCTAGCCTAGGGGCACAGATCAAATGAGTACCACTTACCTTTCCCCCAGTGTCTTGGATGCTGAGAAAGACCACTGGGCACACATTCCATACCTCATTCAACTTACCTAAATGAACAAACTAAGGTTATTTTCTTGTTTTGTTTTTTTTTTTCCAATATGCCTTATGGACAGACCGTATTTGTCTTTCCTTTTATATACGTATGTGTTTTTCATTGATGTAATATACTTAATGTTGCAGACTCTAAAACTCAGTTAATGCCAAATGTCACAAAGTATGAGCATAAGTAGGTTTGAGGAAGCAAAGTGGGTGACTTGCCTGTGTGTTCAAAATGTGGACCTTTATAGCTTTAAGGTCAACTGTGCTCTGGCTGACTCTGACAACTTTCCAGGTAAACTTCCACCCAGGAAACTCTATTGTCACTCATGAACATTACCATTTGTGTACATCTAGCCAGATAGTGTCTGCAAACAGGTGTAGTGAGAATAATCAGCTGTAGATAGGCACACAAAGTACTAGAATACAAATGCTGAAAATCTATAGAATCTAAGAGTTGAATTTGTTGTTTGGATCTGAGCAAAAGGAAAAGCAAACAAGGTTTGAGATTTTAAAACGGAGTCCTGGGATAAAGATTTTGTTATTTTCTGTAAGAGGCTAACTGTCTATCCTCCTTGGAGTTGCTAACTACAATAATTCACCCACCTGTTATATCTACAGCAAGAACTCCCTGAAAACAAGATCTTAAAAGACAGTTGTAGCTGATTGTGTTCTCAGTTAACCAGCTAGTACTACATTTGGGTACAGTAAGTAGAGCTATGTAGTTATTTCTGTTCTGGGAAAACTGTACAGTTAATTGCTACAATTAAGTTCATGTATGCCAGCCCAGCAGGGCTATTTTTTTCTTCACAGATTACGTATGAACTGAAACCATATGTCTCTATTTTCTCCAGTGGATAAACTAAACAGATTTCTTTTCCTTATTTCAATATGACAACAGAAATCATGACTAAGTACAGCTAAATGTCTATAAAACTCATTTTCAATACCAGGTAGAAGAGGAGGATTTAAACTAAGTAAAGAAATATAGCTTTCTATTGTCAATTATCTGAAAAGCCTGAAAAAAAACAGATCTATGCTTACCACAAACCTTAATCCTGAAAATGTTTTAATAATTAAATCTTGCTGCTTAACCAAAAGATGAATATGAAATGATGAGGAATTGAATTCAGAGCCTAAAGACCATGGTGAGATCTGAAAGCATAATAAAAACCAGGGTATTTATTAGCTGCCTTGCTTTTCTCATTGCTTTCCTAAGACCCTGGGAATTTGGAAAGACCAATAGAAAGACAGTCTGTTATAGCACAGGTAAGTCAAGTCCATGAAGGAAACACAGTAATCCACTGTCACTGGAGACAAACATGATGCAGCACAGGGATTACTGTTCAGCTCCTACGTAACACTGCTGCTCACAGCAAAGGCAGCAGGATGCTATGCTCACAGACAACGCAGGCCAGCCACTCAGAAGCCAGTTCTTAGCCCACAGTTAGAAGTCACAATTTATGGTTCCCCATTTGGTGGCTGGACATGTAATAATACTGTACCTTCTTAAATTAAAGTCAGCATTCAGGGCAGCCGAGTATTGTACACCAGAGGGACACCAGCTCATACTGGAGATGACATCAAAAGCAGAAACAGAAATGGAGGGAGAAAAGGGGAAACAGTTTTGGTGTTACTCAGTTTAAAAAGAAAGGACACAGAGATAGACTTATGTAATCACCAAAAAAATTAGGAACATAACATTGAGAATTTAGAAAAAGATGAGAAAAAGAACCATAGAAATTTAACATTATTCAGTTGATGTCTGCTCAGACACTTGTTTTGAAACAGTCTATGTGAGCTCTTTATAGGATAACCACTCCAACCTGAAACCCAAGAATTTCTTCTACTAATCCCTTGGCAAAGAGCATAGACCACTCATGGTTTCCTCTGCAGAAATTCCCAGAGGTGTTCCAAATTCCACTGTGGAGGCAAAGTTCCTCTGTATCTACCACTGCTCCTACATCCCCTAAGGGCAGTTTACCTCTAGGCCTAAACTAAAAGCACTGCTGGCCTCACTGAGTCATCACTATTTTTTTATTTCATGTGTTTCAATCAAGGATCTAGATAGGCCAGGCAATTCATAAACCTGATATAATAGTCAACACTCATACTCATCTTTAAAAGCTACTCATTATGCTTTTCTGGTAAAAATAAGGCAAATATGAGAAAGGCCATTACTTTCTCTTGTAGTTTAACAATAATATACAGATTTCTTTTTTTCTTAGAGTTCTATGGTACTAAGATGAAAATGTATCATTTAAATTTTAACTCTGTACCCACTTTCCTAAGATTCAAAAAACATTCATTTGATAGTCTACTTCCTTACTGATCCCATCCAATACCACAAGGGAGAAAAATCTGGAGTTGGAAAGGCAAAGTAAATACATTAGGCTTAAAAACAAACAAACAACAACAAAAAAAACCAATTCAAATTAATAGAACCTGTAATCTAAAAAAATACTGCTATTTTTGTGGGTCTTGGAATTCTAAGTGATAAGCTTTTTGGGGGGGGCAGGGGGAAGAGAGAGAAATTGATTGAGATTGCTTGCTTGCTTCTGGACAATAATAAAAACACTGCTGCAAAAACAATCAGTCTCAATCTCCAAGACATCTAACAACTCTGGTAGGATGTGGGGGAAGAGAAGAAGAGACAAGGAAAACAGTAGGAGTTTCTCCACATCTCTTCTAAAGGGAAATCTTCAAAATATCATTTAAAAATAATCTGAATGGTATACAACATTTCAAATTTGATTAAAACAATAGCATAAAGCTGACAAGCAGAAACACACAGCTTGAGGCATCTCCTGTCTGGTAAGCAAGATTTGGCTAACTTTAAACTTTCTTGTGTGCGCAGAAGACATATTTTACAAAAACATTCATAAGGTTATGAATGTCTATTCTTTGAAATTATTAACTTAATTTTTAAACTTCCAATTTGGTACCTACATTACCAATTTCTTATTAAAACAGAATGTGATAAATCAGTAATTCAATACACACTGACAAATCATCATACTTAAAAACAATCCCATTTGCTAACTGGCATCTTTTTGTGAAGTATGTGCTGGAGTCCTTGCACATTTTTTTTAACTGAGACCTTACCGAGTTGGTAGAATTATTGACACATTCTGGATATAAGTACTTCAAAGGACATTATGAACTAAAAAGATTTAATCCAAATCTGTGATATACTTTTCATTTTATGGATGATGCATTTTTATTAGATTAATTTTTAAAAATATTTTATTTATTTTATGTGTATGAGTGTATTGCCTGCATGTATGTGAGTGCACCTGTGTCGTGCAATGCCACAGAGGTCAGAAGAGAGCTTCGGATTCCCCTGGAACTGGAGTTAAGGACAGTGCGTAGCTGCCATGTGGGTGATGGGAACTGAACCCGGGTCCTCTGCAAGGGCACTCAGTGCTCTTAACTGCTGAGCCATCTCTCCAGCCCCTAGATTAATTTTCAACATGCTCAAATACATCTATTTAAAACTGGGCGTGGTGGTACACACCTTTAATCCCAGCACTCAGGAGGCAGAGGCAGAGGCAGGCAGATCTCTGTGAGTTCAAGGCCAGCCTGGTCTACATAGTTCCAGGACAGCTGGAGCTACAGGGAGACCCTGTCTCAGAAAGAAAAGAAAAAAAAAAAAATCTCTTTGTAGATAATTATTAAGTATCTCAGAATATGATAATGATGTGGAAGATTGGGTAAGTAAGATGAAGGAGGACAAAAACAGAAACATGATGGCGTCATAGGAACCAGGAAACTGAAGATGGTTTAAGCTTTTCCTGGTTCCTTTCATAATTAAATAGTATTTAAAAAATAATTTATTTTTATTTCTTAATGTGTATGAATGTATTGCTTGCATGTATATAAATACACCCGTGTTGTGCAATGCCTAGAGGTATGAGGAGGGCATTGGATCCCCTGAAACTGGAGTTACGGATGGTTGTGGGCCACCATGTGGGTGTTGAGAAACAAATTCAGGTCCTCTGCAAGAGCAGGTAGTGCTCTTAACCGCTGAGTCATCTCTCTATCCCCAATTAAGTAGTTTTGAGATTCTTTAGCTTTGAAATTTAAGTCTATATTTTTTTTAAAACAATGTCCCTTTTTAATACTTGTTGGCACGTTTCAATTTTATAAACTTTTAAACTATGCATCATGTTCTTCCTATAAAATAATTTTCACCAAGAATAAAACTCTAACTTCAGTTATGACATTTGATGTCCCTAACGTGGGCTGTACTCTGCAAGCAACTTGCTATCCTTCACCATGTCATCAAGCACATACTTTCAGTAAGTTTATAATGCAGAGCTTTTACTTAGAGAACCCAGCAAATATATTTCCAAAGGTTTTACATTCTGTCTACTGAAAAGGACATTTAACTTGTTCCCCGTAAGAACAACCTAACTGATGTCATGATCATCTGAGGTTCATGAAAAATGTTAGAATTTAAGCTCAACTTTTCCCCTAAAAATAGAATTAAAGGATGTATACACTTGAAAATGAAGTAGGAAAATCAAAATTTGGCCTTCTTTCCTACAAAGCTTCTGCTAATAGATAAAAATCTTTGTAAATGTCCCTTTACATGGGAAATTATTAGGACTCGAACCATATTTTTTTTATTTCTAATTGTTTTCTATACAATGGAAGGAAAAAAGGTCAGTAATATTGCTCAACAATGAAATCAAACAGTATGTGAAAAACATGAAATAAATCAGCACTTTTTATATAGAAATAGCTTCTCAGCTTAAAAATATTAGCTTCAGTATTTTACTCGACAAATAATAACTCAAAAACAGGTATCAGCTCACAAGAACTTGCTTTCTGAAATGACTGTCAACAACGGAATGGGAACTCTAGGTGGCCTAGTAACTTTCATCATATTAAAGAATGTTGAAAGTATTTTAGAACCTGTGTGAGAGAACACATTCATATTTCTAGCTATTCTCTTTTTTTCTGGAGACAGAAGAAAAAATATCCTTGAAGGTCCATTAGTTAGGTAGAACCTGGAAAAAAATTTGAATTCTCCTAGAGAAAATCAATTCGGACCCTAGTATCAAAGCAACTGAGCCAGTAAGTAAGTGTGTGTATGTATTTTAAATTTAGGACTAGAAAAAGAAACTTTAAAGAAACTATTTCCCACAGGAAGGACATAAAGAGTTAAAAAGCACCTTTATTTCATTTGTCTGAATTAGTCTGAATGACTGTTTAAAAATATGTTGTCCAATCGTGGTAAGCAGAATGAGATGCTTGTTAGTAAATGCTCAGAGATGATATGGTTAGTTCATCAATTTAGTGAACTCTGTACCTTCTCCTATGAATGGGAGGTCTCCTGACAACATCCCCAAGAACTCGCATTGAACTGAAAATGAATGATGGGAGAGGTCAGTAATGTAGATGAACCACATGAGATACACAAATACATGAAACATACAGAGATCCCGTGGAAAGAGATACTCCTCAAAGACAAATAGCACAGGAGAGCAGAGACTCAAAGAATATAGAATGATCAAAATATCAGAACCCAACATGTCTGACAAAAGGCCCTCTAAGAAGGGCCACTTTATTCCTTCCCTACTCCAAGGAGTTAATCAGATGACAAGTTATGAAGATTAGTAAATTGAGTTCAATATTGTGTACCTGTATTAATTCAACTGTGAACCTAAAAATTTTATAGCCACTTTTGTAAGACATCTATCTTTGCTCTGGAAATTGTTATTGAGTATGTTAAAGCTGTAATGAAATGCTTCTTCTAAAAAAAAAAAAAAAAGTAACTGGATCAGGAGGGCATAGTGGTACACGCATTAATCTCAGTACTCCAGAGGCAGAAGCAAAGGCAGGCGGATCTCTTTGAGTTCCAGGATAGCTTGGTCTACATAGTAAGTTGCAGGCCACTTGGGGATACATAATGGGACTTTGTCTTTTAAGGGAGTAAATACATAAATATATATTAGATCAGAAAAAAAGTGCAATCAAAACTTTAGAAGAAGTTTCCTTCAGATTTTAAAATTTGAATTACATAATGTATAAGTAATACAATAGTTTTAACCATTAAAGTGACCATTAAAAACTAACTCATACTCCATTAGATTTCAAGGCATTAAAAGAATGTGATGCTAGATAATCCTTTACATTAAGTTCAAACACACAATTCTATGACATACAGGGTGAAAATACAAAGAGGGAACAGGGTTCAGTTTCAGATTCTAAGATCACCACGTAATTTTGGGCAAATCATTAAATTTGCATTTCAATTTCCTCATTCAAGCTACATGATCCATACATAAGAAGCTCTGAAATGAGTCATGACAAAGGTATCCATACCAAGTCATACAGAAAAATTATTTATGAATTAAACACTCATTCCTTGGTTTTTTTATCAGCTAAGACAAGGATGTCCTATCAAGTTTTCCTTGCTTCAGGGAGTAATTTCTGGCTGTAGGATTCATTCTCTATGCTGATGTTTAAAACGTTTTAAACAAGAAAAGCATGGGGCTGGAGACATGGCTCAGTGGTTAAAAGCATTTACTGCTCTTGCACAAGACCTGGGTTTGGGTCCCAGTGCCCATATCAGGCAGCTCACAAAGGCCTGTAAGTCCAGTTCCAGAGGAATCCAATGTCAATTTTTGGCATCTGTGGGAACCTGTATGCACATGGTACACATAAACTCATGCAAGCACACACAGACATAAATTTTAAAAAATCAATCTTTTGGGGCTGGAGAGATGGCTCAATGGTTAAGAGCACTGACTGCTCTTGCAGAGGATCCAGGTTCAATTCCCAGCACCCAAATGGCAGTTACGAACTGCCCTTAATTCCAGCTCCAAGGGAATCCGAAGCCCTCTTCTGACCTCCACCACATTGCACGACACGGGTGCACTCACATACATGCAGGCAATACACACATACACATAAAATAAAAATAATAAATAAAATATTTTTAAAAATCAATCTTTTAAAAATAAAAAAGAACAGCATTTATGAAACTGGGAAGGAAAATCTTTAGAAATTAGTTTTTACGTAACTTGGGATTTCAAATGTATAGACTGCAACACAGCAAGATAAAGAACACTGCTTATTTTTCAGACTACATTATGAAATAATATAGGATTACATAAAGGGCATTTGTCTAAAAGACCAGAAACCTAGATCTACTGAAAAGGATGTAAAGTACCTGTAGCGGCCTTCTTCTCTGTAACTATGGGAAAAATAACACCTGACTCATGAGAGAATTAAGAAACTATTTAAGATGATGTGTTATGAAAGGAATCTGAAAAGACTGACCATCTAGTAAAGAATAGAGTTTGAGGCTGAGGTTCATGAAGGCAGGGACTAATATTTTGTTTATTTCTGTGTCTCTCTAACCTAGGAAAGTACCTGACCTATAAAGAATGCTCAAAACACACTTGCTGATCAATTGAACAAAAGAAGCTGGTGGTGGTACATGTTTGTCTCCTGAGAGTGGGGATTAAAAACACCCGGATTTCCATGAGTTGGAGGCCAGCTAGGTCTACACAGTAAACTGCAAATCTGCCACCTGGGGTTGCATAGTGAGCATTTGTCTCAAAAATAAATAATAATAAAATAAAGGGAAATTTTTTAATTTTAATATTTTTTTAATGACAGGGCTGGAGAGATGGCTCTGCAGTTACAAGCAACAGCAGAGGACCTGGTTTTGGTTTCCAACATCTACATGGCAGCTACCAACTGTCTATAAGTCCAGATCCAGGAGATGCATTACCTTCTTCTGGCCTCCGAGAGCACCAGGCACACATGTGGTGTACATATATACATGCAAGCAAAAGCTCATCTATATTAAATAATAATTTGAAAAAGAATGAGGCTGGCATGGTGGTTGTGTGCCTTTAATCCCAGGAGGCAGAAGTGGGCAGATTTTTGTGAGATCAAGGCCAGTCTGGTCTATATAGCAAGTTCTAGGCTAGCTGGAGCTACAGGGAGACCCTGGCTCTAAAAAACAAAAACAAAAAACAAAACAAAAAACTATCACCATCACCACCACCAACAAAAAACGCCCACACAAACGAACAGCAAAAGAACTGTCAGTAACTAAGTGAGACAATCCCAGCAACTGAAAGACAGGAAGACTACTGTGAGTTCATGGCCATGCTAGATTACACAGAGTTCTATGCCAGCCAGAGATATATAGCAAGACCCTATCTCAAAAAACAGAAACAACAAAACAAAACAGTAACAATCAGCATCTTTGCTTACTTGCTAAGAAAGGTTCTCTTCATTAAGAAAGTAGCTCTGGAATAAGCACATCCTGATAACTCACCAGATGCACTTGTTCTTTAGCGTTAAAGGAACCTGTTTAAATTCAATTCAGAGGCCAGAAGCCAAAACTAACTTTTAAAAAAATATTTTATTTATTATTTTTATTTTATGTGTATCTGTGTATTGCCTGCATGTAGGTTAAGTGCACCCATGTCATGCAATTCCCACGGAGGACAGAAGAGGTTGTCGGATCCCCTGGAACTAGAGTTATGGACAGTTGTTAGCTGCCACGTGGGTGCTGGGATTCAAACCCAGATCTTCTGCAAGAACAGCCAGTGTTCTTAACCGCTGAGCTATCTTTCCAGCGCCAAAACTAACTTCTTAAAGGCTGCTGCCAAACTGAAAAACTAAAACCAGGTCATCCTTGTAAAAGTCCCCACAACTGTATGACACATGGGAAAAATGCCAACAATCTTATGGTACATCATGAGTTTTGTGCCCTCTTGAGAATTAAGACACTGATAGTTTAGACTTCATTAAATTTTCTGCATTAGAAATGAATGTCTTGGACTACCCTGGCCAACAACTCATGGAAAGTTTCTGGGGAAAGGGCAGTAGGCCCCAATCTCAGCCGAAGAACTACTGGCAGCTGATTATTGCTGAGTGAGGAAGAGTTAATCTTCTTTAAGGGAGTGATTCTGGACAGGCTGACTAGACCCCAGTGGATAAACTTGCACAGAGAGATGTCTAGGGACACTAACTTGACTCAACAGGCCCTAACATAAATGACAGAATGCATGAAATCCAGTGGGGGGCGGTTTGGAAAGGTGCTGATGGAGAAGGGGGCCTAATGATTAACATGTTGTGCATGAAAATTCAACAAAAAATATACAAAAAAAAAAAAAAAGAGAGAGAAAAGAAATGGGTGTCTTTAATTCTCAGGAAACACTGAACAACCTAGATATGTTATGATTTCATGTTTACTTAATTAAAAATTGGCAAAGCATTATTTCCTCCAGGATCTTAATTAATGAATTTCATTACTTAATCTGGCAAGAACAAGCATTATCATATTTATTGAATATTCACCATGACATTAATATTTTGCTAGCATTACAAATATATTGGTCTTTAATTCTCAGGAAACACTGAACAACCTAGATATGTTATGATTTCATGTTTACTTAATTAAAAATTGGCAAAGCATTATTTCCTCCAGGATCTTAATTAATGAATTTCATTACTTAATCTGGCAAGAACAAGCATTATCATATTTATTGAATATTCACCATGACATTAATATTTTGCTAGCATTACAAATATATTGAGAAGTAAATATTTTGCAGAGGAGAAGAAAATTAAAACTCAGAATGGTCAAGTTGCTGCCCAGGGTCAACTACCTGTAAGTTATAGAGCTGGAATCAGAACATACATCTGCTTGAGTTCTCTACCATGGTGTCTCCTAAAAATCTTTTACAATCATAATACTAAATCAGAAGTTTTTCAAAAGAAAGTAAACACTGAGATATGAAATATACAGGCTCCCATCTTACCTCCGCTGGTTCATTTCTCCATCACTGGCTGCATTCTTCCCGGGTCCCCAGCTGTGTCTCCGGAAAGGGGACAGAGAGCGCATGGAGCTCCGCAGGACTGAGCAATTGGCAGGCACTTCAGTGATGCTGTCCATCTCCTCCTCTTCCATCTCACCGGAAACAGCAGGCTCACTCTCAACCTCTCGAGTCTCAGGTCCCACCCCATGGCTATAGAAGCCATCAGAGCTCTGGTGATCCCTGGCCCTTTTTAACTTTGCAATCTGAGGCAGGGACACATTGCTTCCATGAGAAGAATGCCGATCCAGGGAAGCTGTGTCATCAGTTGAACTGGATCCTGTGTTATCACAGACCAGCTGCTCTTCCTCGGTCTGTAATGGAGAGAATACACACAGGGTTGAAATCAGCAGGACCAAGCAGATTGCCTCAGTTATTACAGACCAGACCAATGCTTCATTGAGTCATAACTATCTGACACAGACAATATTGATAGTTGATTTCTAGCAGATCCCAAACAAACAAGCAAAGAAACAAAAAACAGTGCTGCAGTTAGATTCTAAGCCCTTTGGCTTCCAATAAAGGAATGTTCTATGTCTGCATCAATTAGTTTACTAGAGGTACTGGACCAAAAAAAAAAAAAAAAAATCTCAGCTCTGTTCTTTCAGCTAATCATCAACTGAAATGAAGAGAATGATTAAGTCTCTGTGGTTTCTATTATATGAAACCCTAAACTCTTATCATATTAGGTTTTTAAAAGCTTTAACTGAAACAAAGCAGCCTCATGTTTACAATAAGACTACGTACATTTAATATTCCAGAATCAAGTATACAGTAGTTATTAAGTGCCCCTTTGAACAGTGTTTAATAGCTTATGGTTCCACCAAAAGTCTGCCACACACATAAATCAGAAGAAAGCTACTGTTTCTAGTTTTACTGAGAACTGGTTAAGTGTTACAAAGTCAAACCATACATAAAAGAATATTGATAATGAGTTTCTGAGTGGCAAGATTCCTTTCCTGGCCAGCATGTCAGGAAAGGGTGTAAGTCTTGTCCTAGTAGCTTAGCATGCATAATATGATGAGTGAAGAGAAGATGAACTCCATTTCATATTATACAAAAGGCCAAATTTTTTTTTTTTTTTATGGGGAGGGGGCCTCCCGGTAGCCGCAGCGGGGCTGGAACTTGCTATGTAGACCAGGCTGGCCTCTATCTCATAGAAATCCACCTGCCTCTGCCAGTGCTGTGACTAAAGGTGTGCAACACCACACCCAGCCTTCAAAGGGTTTTTTTTAAAAGCATCTAAGACAGCATGGTCACAGGCTCAGTTACAGAAGTGGGCACTGTCTTAGTTATCTTTATTTTGCCCTTATAGTGGATAAGGAGCAGGGAATAGAGAAAGGCATGCTGAATTTTTTTCTCATTTTCACAGTATATTCTTAGACATTTAGTTCAATGTTTTAATTAAGACTGATGGAAGGGTGACTGGAGAGATGGCTCAGCAGTTAAGAGCAGGGCCTCTCTTGCAGAGGACCCGAATTTGATTCTCAGCATCCCACATAGTGGGTAACAACCATCCATAACTCCAGTTCCAGGGAATCTGATGCCTTCTTCTGACCTCCATGGGCGCACTTACAAACATTCAGGCAATATAATCATACACATAAAAGTAAAAAAAAAGAAAGAAAGAAAAAGAAAGTTTTTAAAAAAATTTAAGAGTGTGAGATGAGTGGAGAAAAAAGGTCAGACTGGCCCAGATCATTTAATGGACTTTCCCACTTTGCAGTTAGCAGAGAATCCAGATTTTAACTCAGATCATTTCTACTTAAAACAGTCCTACTGTGTAACCTAAGTCAGCCTTTAAAAGCCCTGTTAAGAATAAAATCTTAAGGGGCTGGAGAGATGGCTCAGCAATTAAGAACACTGGCTGTTCTTGCAGAAGACCTGGGTTCAAATCCCAGCACCCACATGCCAGCTAACAACTGTCCATAACTCCAGTTCCAGGGAATCTGACAGCCTCTTTTGTCCTCCGCGGGCACTGCATGACACGGGTACGCTTACCTACATATAGGCAATACATACATACACATAAAAAAATAAAAATAATAAATAAAATATTAAAAAAAAGAATAAGATCTTAAAGTCAAAATCAGGAAAGTCCCTTCACTGGGTCAAGCTACAAAATAAAACTGCCTCACAAAGTAAATTCTAATGTGCAATAAGTTTTATTTTAAAATAAAATGATTGGTGGACATGATGGTGCATGCTTGTAATAAATCCTAGCACTTGTGGGGTAGAGGCAGGGTGAGGAGAAGTTTCAGGGCAACCTTGGCTAAAATACTAAAAAGCTTCAAAGAAAATAAAAGCTCAGAGTTACACAAGGTGTGGTGGTGCATGCCTTTAAACCCAGCCCTCAGGATCTCTGTGAGATCACGGCCAGCTTGATCCACATAGTAGCTTCCAGGTGGGCTAGGACTAGGGAAACCTTGTCAACAGCAATAATAACAAAAGTTGAGTTAACATTACTACTTGCCATGTGTTTTTACAAGTTAGCTATTGCCAGTATGGAAATGACTGACAGAGGATTAGGTACAATTTCACTTTGGTACCTTGCCTAAAAAGGACATTTCTTTTAAGATTAAAAAAATTCATATATGTA
>NW_008355272.1:1750956-1774317 GCF_000622305.1 Nannospalax galili
GCATATGTGTAAATGTTTCATGTATGTGCCTGGTATCTGTGGAGGCCAGAAAACAGTGTTAGATCCTCTGGAACTGAAATTAAAGTTAGGTATTAACTGCCATGTGGGTGCTAGGAACCAAATCCAGGTCCTCTGGAAGAGCAGTAAGTGCTCTTAACTGCTGAGCCATTTCTCCAGTCCCTAAAAAGGATATTGCTTAAAGAAGTAAGGTAGATGGATAGATGCATGGATCCTCAGACCAACCAATCAGGCACTATACCAATCTGAAACTCTTAGGTTTTTGTTGCTGTTGCTTATTTGCTTGTGTTTTGTTGTTGTTGTTGTTGTTTTTGATGCTAGGAAATTAAACTCTGGGCCTTGTACATGCTAGGCAAGCACTCTAGCACTGAACTCAATTCCCAGCCCCCAATCTGAAACTCTTAAAATGAGGAAATCTGACCTGTTCATACACATGTTTAAAAAGTTAAGATCTGACTAGACTTTATCCTCAACACAAACTCCTTTCCCAATGGTGTAATGACATTTCCTAATGTGTACTTATTTTAACCCTGATCTCACTAAGAAATGACCAGAAAGAAGTCTTCACAGCAACTACTTGATGTCTTCAGTCTTGCATTCCTGTTAAGAGTAAGGTTCATATGGTATACTATACTCACTCAAATACCTTAGTGAATTGTTCCAGTCCCATTAGGAGTTACTGGCTATTAAAAAAGGAAAAACGGGGGTGGGGGGGATGACTGGAGAGATGACTTAGCAGTTAAAAGCACTGGCTGTTCTTGCAGAAGACCCAGGTTCGAATCCCAGCAACCACATGGTGACTAACAACCATCCATGACTCCCGTTCCAGCGGTATGATGCCCTCTTCTGTCCTCCATAGGCACTGTACTTACATACATGCAGGCATAACACTCATACACATAAAGTAAAAATAAATAAAAATGTAATAAAAAAAGGAAAACCAAACAAAGGTCATAAATTAACTGAGCTCAATTATCACATACTAGGGCCAATAGAACTTGAACTGAATGTAAAGAAGGCTCTAAATTACTTTTTCCCAAAACTGTGATGTGTCCTCAAAAGTTTCCCAATTTTACCAAGCTCATTTTTATTATTTGTGCGATTGAATGGGATGGTGAGATGGTTCTGGGGGCAAAGGCATGGGTGGACAAAAATGACAATCTGAATTTGATCCCCAAAATCTAAGTAGAAGGAGAGAAATGACTCCCCAAATTTTCCTCTGTCTTCCATGTAAGTGCCATGGCATATAAATGCAAACTCATACTTTATATAAATAAATATTTAAAAAGGAAAAATGAAAATTGCAACTGGCCTAACCAGAAATCAACCTCAAATACAGTTGTGGCTCTTCCACAGATAGGCACATTGACCCTAAAAGGTTAAGTGCATTTTCACTATGTTGTTCTATCTAATAAGAATGCCTTCTCCCTGTTAATAGATAAAAATATTTGCCAGTGTCCCTTTATATCATTTCCACCACCATCTTTTCCCTTAGGGTTTGTGTAATACTGACAATCTGCAAAAGTTAGCCTAAATCCCCATGAGTCAAAGATTGCTTGCAAGGAAAGAGCCCTCTAAGCAGTACACAGCACAAGTACGGCTGTACTTTATGAGCAATGACCTTGAATGGACAGTTCCATCTGAGGGCAGGAGCTAAGTCATAAAATGGCCCAAAGATACTATTCTGTTTAACTTCAGGTAAAGTAAGATATTATTAAATAATTGCATGCATGAATATTAATGAAAAAGTGTAAATAAAAGTTCAGGCATTATTATTAAATACATGTGTAAAACAACTATGACACAAATTTGAATTATAATTACTAACTTCATTTCCTGTGAGGCTTTAAATTAAGTAATTAGATATACTAACCTTTTTAGTCATTCCCACTATTTTACTTAGTAAACATTCTTATTTCTGTTTTAGAAAATAGGTTAAACTCTGCTGGGCATGGGGGTGCATGCCTTTAATCCCAGTAGAGGCAGAGGCAGATGGATCTGTGAGTTCTAGGCCAGCCTGGTCTACATATTGAGTTCCAGGCCAGCTGGGGCTACAGGGACCTTTCCCTCCCCAACCCCAATCCCAATCCCGAAGTCTCAAAAAGGCAAACAAACAAACAAACAAAAAAACAAAACAAAAAAACAAAACAAAAAAACAACCCAAAACCAAAAACCAAAACAAACAAACAAAAAAACACAGGTTAAACTTAAGATTCTAATTTTGTTATTCAGGGTCTCCCATGCCCCTTCTTAAGCTCTTCACAAGTGACTCTACAGCTAGGATTGAATCCTATTGTATAAATCACAAAGACCTTATTAATGTGGCAAACAGAACACTGAGATAGGACTTAATCCTATAAAACTTTAAAGCAAACCATCTACATAGGGAACAGGCAAAGCAGAAAGGAAGACATTAGACAGCAATAACTGAAAAACCTATTCAATTATACTTCATCAAAATGTAAATCTTGGCCCAACAGGACAGCTTCACAAAAATGAACAGGCCAGTGAAGAGGAAACATATGAGGAGGAAATAATTGCAAATCATAAATCTAATACAGGAGCAGGATATCCAGGATAAATAGAGTTTCAGCTTGTCAGCAGCAATAAACACTCCAGTGGGCATGTGAAAATGGGTTAAACATCATTAGCTGTCAGGGAAATGCAAATCAAAACCTTGAGATAATGCTACACAGTAGAAATACTAAAATTAAAACAGCTATCAAATAACTACAAAAAGAAAACCAAAAGCAACTGACTCAAGATGGAGCATTTCATTCTATATAAATTTTATTTAAAAAAAAAAAACCTTCAACTATAGAAAAACACTGATTCTAAGTACTTACATGAAGTGTAATATATACTTAAACTGGTGATAAATAGAAACATAGCTATGCAATAAAGTAAATGCAATTAAAAAGTTGCAAAATCTGGGAGTTAAGCAAATCAGTACTCAATGCAAAACTCAGTATTTCTGTGCCAGGCAAGGTGGCACAAGCCTTTGATGCCAGGCAGAGGTGAACGGATCTCTGCAAGACTGAGACCAGCTTGG
Source organism: Nannospalax galili (assembly GCF_000622305.1). Classification (NCBI taxonomy): domain Eukaryota; kingdom Metazoa; phylum Chordata; class Mammalia; order Rodentia; family Spalacidae; genus Nannospalax; species Nannospalax galili. Next base: position 1,754,027 of record NW_008355272.1, read on the forward strand.
TCTACATAGCAGGTTCCAGGTCAGGTAGAACTACAAGGAGTCCCTGTCTCAAAAAGACAAACCACCACCAACAAAACTCAAAGACTGGTTTGGTGGTGCATGCTTTTAATCCCAGCACTCGGGAGGCAGAGCACATGGATCTCTCTGAGTTCGAGTCCAACCTGGTCTACATAGCAAGTTCCAGGTCAGCTGGGGCTACAGGGAGACCCTGTCTCAAAAAGACCAAAAAAAAAAGGAAAAAAAAACCCAAACAACCCTCAAAAAACAACAAAAACACACACAAACCAATAAAAGAAAGAAAGAAAGAAAAAAAAACTAAACATTTCTACATTTTCTATGTTTTTATTATAATACAATGTTGGAGAAAATGTTTATTTAGCTTTCATAATCAGTTATACTACCTATAAACATTATATATTACTAAACACTAGAAAATAAATATAAAAACCATCACACATTTTGTATATTATTCCTACACCTGAAGGAATCATGTTTAATACTGCCAAAATAACAGTCCATCATTTATTCGGCAAACATTGATTATTTATATTACACACAAGACGTTATGCTGTCTTAGAAAGTAATAGCTCACATTTTAAACACCCAATGGAGGCTCAAACTGCTTAATCATTTTAAGTTCAACATTTTATCCAAGAATCTTCAGTTCCTGATCAGAGCGATCTACAGTGTGTGTGTGTGTGTGTGTGTGTGTGTGTGTGTGTGTGTGTGTGTGTGTGTGTGTGTACACTTACTTATTTATGTATTTATCAAAGGCATGCACCACCATGTTGGGCTCATTATGTGTATTTTATGATCATACATTTTTTTTCTCTGAGTAAGTTTCAAAAAGAATTCCAGGATTTCTTCTAACTTTAAGAACAAAATGTAAACCGTATGCTGGTGATCTAAGAAAAAGGAAGACCTTAGGAACCAGCAAATATTTATAAGAATAAATGCAAGGCTCATAACACTCACCCAAGAGTAACATTTCCAGGAGGTGCATGTTATTGCCGAGACCTTGGTAGGGCCAGAGATAAACAAATGGTTGCAGGAAGTGACCTAACACACCACTCAAGGTTCACAGAACAGCCATGTCACAATGGCCTGCCTACAGATTTTTTTTTCTTCCCCTTCAAGAGGTTGAAAGAGGAGAGTGAGGCCCTGGGAAGATATCTGAGTACTCTAAGACTGCAGAGCACACACTGTGTGAGTGACTACACAGAAAGGCTTTAAGGAAGTAGCTGATGTTTTATCTCCCAACACAGTCTCTATTAAAATCACTGGCTTTTAGAGCCATATTTGAGGCTGAAAGCAAAGAAAAAAACAGACAAAACAAGATCAGAGTCAAGCCTCAGGGTATACAAAATGAAATAAAATATGCAAAAAAAATCAGTCAGTGCCTTACCAATATTAGTACTTAGCCCTTAATTTTATTACTGCTAGCGAAAACATTTATTGTAAGGACTCTTGGTCACCAACCACTTTGGCAGAGTAGATTCTGAAAGGGAAAAAAAATTCTCTGATCTCGCCCCAGGGCATCTGGACATTCTCAAGCATGCATGAAGAGGTGAGCGTGAGCCCACCATGCCTGGCTTTTCTCTAGGCACTCCCAATGTAGGTGGAAGTTGTCCTAGGGTACACTTGTCAACTTGAAAAAAATTAACTGTCTAGTCTTCCTTAAAAAAGTGTGTAATATTGAGCAGAAGTATTTTATATGAAACATCTCAATGTTTTTAGTAATTTGAGTAAGATGGTAAAGAACAGAAAATTCTAAATTTTTAAGGTAGGAAAACCATGCAATTTAGCGAGAAGAAATAATTACCATCCGCAGAGTAGGTAACATCAGGGACAAACTATACACATATGTACCTAAGAAACAGTCAGGCAAATATAGTCTGAAGGAAGAGGATTTAAAAAACCAAACTTTTACTATTAGGATTTACAAGCACATTACCTAGCCTCAGTTATTATTATGAGCCCATTTATTTATTTGTTTGCTGTTTATTAATTAAAAAAATTTCCACTTTCTTGTTTTACTTTTTATCATTTGATTGACTGATTTTGGATTGTTTTTGCTTTTGTTTTGGGGGCACAGTCAGTCTATAGCCCCATATGGCCTGGTAGAGCAGGCTGGCCTAGATCTCACAAATATTCACTGGCCTCTGCTTCTCAAGTGCTGGGATCAAAGGCTTGTGCCACCACTACACCCAGCATACGAGCCCACTTTAAAGCTAGAACTTGTATCCTGATTTCCAAATGATTATTGAGGCACAACCCTCACACAAAAATAAGTAACTATAATAAAAATAAAGACATTTGTTGTGAAGGAAAAGAAAGGGAAAGGAGGAAGGAAAACTAGACAAAAAAGCCTCTGTACAAAAAAACACTGGTTTTTCTCTTCCTAAATAACTTCAGACAATGGCAGATCTTCTTTTCTTTCCCCTGAGACAGGTCAAACTATGGTGTCAAACTCATAGTCCTCCTACCTCAGCTTCCTGACTGCTAGGATTGCAGACATATACCACGTCTGGCCAGCAAGTAACAAAAGTTTGCAGCACATGTCTTTCCAAGAGCCTTGAGAAGACAATGAAAGGAATAGAGTGGAGACAATTTGGGAAGGCCAAATGGAAGGTGAGAGCTGCTGGAAAACAATGAAATGGAAGGTGCACAGCATACTCCTCCCAGAGGTTTCAGTATGCTCCAGACCTGAATTCTGGAACTTCATGAATGATTCCTATACCACAGTTCTTAAACAAAGGAGAAACACAGTATCCTGGACAGTTTAATCACCAACTCACAAAACTGCTCTCAACACTTCTTCAAAGTCCCCATAAAACCAGAAGAAAGACGTCTTCATAGATGTTACAATGGCTTTGCCCCTTCAGACTTTACTATTAGGAAAACCACTTGTGGCATGTAACTGAGAACAGTATGATCTGCCCTATCTGCTGTGTGAAAGACCTTTGTTCCTAAAGGACAAAACAGAACTTGCTGCAGAGAGAAACAAATATTACTAAAGAAATATAAGGTCCCTACCCTCTACTTCCTGAGCCTCTTCATTGGAGAAAAAATTCAAGTTCTCTAGCATGGATCTAGAAAGTTCCAATTAAGCAGGCTGGATGACAAGGGATGAAATCACTAGGCTAAGTAGGGAGCTTCAGGCTTCAGCACATTCATCAGAAATGACTCTATGGCTCATTTATATGGATGACATCATATCGTCTGAGTTGTGGTCCCTTCCTGCCCACTGAAGGGTGTTCACTGCCATCTGACTTAGTTCATTCTAAAGGAACTCCCATGTCTTTAGACCCCAATCCAAGCTTAAAAACCCTCATGTAACCAGGCATGATTTTGTAGAAAATAAATCTGGCCATTGCCTTTTTCTAATCCCTGGCAATGTGGACTTTCCTTCTTCAAAAGGGAATACTCACATTTCTCTGTGAGTAAAACCTATACAGCTGGATATAAGCCTCCTTGCATGAAGCCTTTACAAGCTGGACCACAGATTATTAGCAAGAGTCACATGTTAAAGGAAATGATGAGCAAGGACATGATGAAGTAAGCACAGGAGGAAGAAGCCAAACGACAACAGGAGAACTGCTGGGAAAAATGAACAGAAGGGTCAGTCAATACCTTTGGGAAGATGAGGCCATCCATTTCATCACTGGGTGAATGAAAGAGGTCAGAATCACTCCCAGATTCTCTCTGAAGCACACTGTGTTTTGAGGTACACTCTGCACCCAGTCCAACATCTAAGAAGTTCTCACATTCTGAAAAAGAAAATGTATTCAATCAATACTTTGGGGAAAAAAAATTCGCTTTCTTTTTCTAAAAAGACTTTTATTTATTATTTTTATTTTGTGTGCATGAGTGTTTTCTCTGCATGTATGTTAAGTACACCTGTGTCAAGCAATGCCTGCTGAGGTCAGAAGAGGGTGTTGAATCCCCTGGAAATGGAGTTACAGATGGTTGTTAGCCATCATGTGGGTGCTGGGAACTGAACCTGGGTCCTTTGCAAGACCAGCCACTGCTCTTAACTGTTGAACAATCTTCCAAATTCACTTTCTTTTTCACACCAACAATCAGTCTTTTTCTCTTCTATTCACATATCCCATTGTCCCCCACCCACCCATCACCCCTTCATTTTAGATATTATAAAGTCAGAAAGGACATAGTCCAATTAGAACCTTTCAGATATATCAGCCTGATAGGTATTTTTTCTATTGGTTAGGTACTTGGGTAGGTCCTAGGGGTAGCCAAATAAAAAGATGTTTAGTGTGTGCTTACAGAATGGGCTATTTGCAATCTTATGGTAGAAATGAACATATTAAAAGATAATCATAAAGGATAACATAGCAAGTGAGGCACGACATATGAGTTATTCTAAAGTCTTTATTATAATAATTAACTTAGTTAATGGACAATTTGAGAACATTAGTTCAATGGGAATAGTATAGTATCTTTAAAAACAATAAATTATAGGCATTCTGGAGGGTCCCCCTATTGTGTATTCTCAGTAACTTACTGGAGTTGATGGGCTTGTGATCTTTTATTCACGCTTCTTTTGCTACTTGGAAAACCCAAAAAACTTCAGAATGTGATTGAGAGGAAAACAGGGAGTGTTGGCCAAGAAAAGAAAGGATTCTCACAGCAACTATGCTGAGCTGCTAGCTGTCTAGCTGGCAGTTAAAAGACTACATCTACATTCCAAACTGGAAAACAAACCTGCTTAAGATATTCTAATGGAAAATTCACAGGAAGATACAGATTCAGCTTTTGGTAAGATTCAGGTTTTGGTATCTGACTCAAAATATAAAGCCAGGCCAGAAAAAATGGGATGATTAGGGGCTGAAGAGATGGCTCAACGGTTAAGGTCACTGATTGCTCTTGCAGAGGACCTGGGTTTGATTCCCAGCACCTACACAGTGGCTTCGAACTGTCCTTAACTCCATCCAGTTCCAGGGAAATCTGAAGGCCTCTTCTGACCTCTGCGGCATTGCACGACAAAGGTGCACTCACATACAAGCAAGCGATACACTCATACACATAAAATAAAAATAATAAATAAAATATTTAAAAAATGGAATGATTAGTACATTCCCCCAAAGAGTTGCAGTGAAAGTTAGAAACAACTTATAAATGTAGTAACCAGACCCCTAGAATGAAGCACAGTGTAGGCTTGTGGTACATACGTGCCTAATGAAGTTTAGGCTTCATTAATCCTTAATGTGCACTTCTTGAAAAAATGTGGATAACAAAGACAAAACAGGGGCAAGCCTTGTTTTATCAGCCATAAAGAAATCTGTCTATAATTTTTATGTACTGATCAAGCAGATTTTTTAAGCTAGCAGAATATTGTAATTTTAAAGATGCCATCCAGTCACTTGAGTATGACAGTCGTACCACATAATGACATTTCTGCCAGTGACAGAACATATACAGTGCTGTATATACCACATAATCTAGGTGTGTAGGAGGCTATGCTATTTAGGTTTGCTTTAAGTATACACAAAGATGAAACTGCCTGATGTCAAACACATGTATCCTTGAGTTTAACACATTATGATTATGCTAACAAATTTCAGTTGAAAAGAGTTCTTAGAAATAGCAATATCTACTAGGTTTTATTAAATCATGCTAATCATAATTCTATCTTGTATTTATTCAGTACTCAAGTGCACACCAAGTCACTGTCATTCATAATGTCCTACTTGTTCTACATCCATTGCTGTCATGAGGAAATGTAATGTAAAGTAAAAAATGTTAGCAAAACCTGGGATTCTTTTCTTAAAAAAATCCAAATAAACTATGCCTAAAATAAAGACCTGAAGTCTAAGTTTGAGAGGCATAATCTAGATCTCGGATTCTGTTATAAGGAGGCTTGACAATAATCATTATAAGAAAATCAAATAGCCTATTCTATGAGTTAAAAAGATAGTGATTTAACAATTCATGATCATACCCTGACTAAGAAAGACCCTGCAATTCAAAATCATTCTTTAACGGAATAAATTAAACTACCATGTCTGGAGGTCCTTCTGTACTACAAATACTCAAATTGCAAGATTCATTTAACACTTACATGGCAGAAGTTTCATTACTTGGGTAACTGATTACACTTCCAGAAAAAATCCTTAATAGAACCTAATAGAACCAAAGCATAGGAGGTGCTAGACTTTTACTTCTAACACTTTAGAATATGGAGACCCAAACATAACTATAACATAACATCCTTTAACTATGTTCTCAAAAAGTATGACAAAAATGAGAAAATACTTCCCATATTTGTTTTCAATACTTCCTTTATAACAAAGTCAGGGTTGAGAATTGGTAGAACATCTCAGGATATAAATGACTAGGACAGTTGATTTTTTACCTTAAATACTACCGCAAGTCACCTATAGCTAAACTGTACCTTAAAAGGCCAGCAAATGAGAAGGACTTGGTAATTTTTAAATCAGATCAGTAAAATGATAAACACAGACTTCACTGGGGGAAATAAACAGTAGAAATCAAAATGTAAATCATCATTGCTCATGTAGGAGCCATAAGAGACAGCACAGGGACATGCTCAGAGACTGCTACTTACTATGTCATCTGTGCAATACTCCGATGAGGCAATCTAGTATAGCTTACATGTGGGAGACAATGGAACACAGATATGAGGGAATGTATCTTAAGTCAGAGTTGTTTGAACCTGAGTTAAAGATAGGACTGCTAACTAGTATCATTAGCAGGCAGGATTTTAAGAACATTTTACACCTCCATCTGTTGTGGCTAATACCTCATAGGCATGAAAGGAAAGGTTTATGATAATTCTTATAAAGTATAAGTGCTCTCCATTTTGGCTACCCAGAAGGAGCCTAAAAATATTCTGGTGGATGTCCAGGTCATATCCCAGCTCAATAAATACAATCTCTAAGGGCAGGACCAGGGCATCATCTACTTTCAAAGTTCTCTGGCTTGTATGACGGCAGTATGCAGTCGTGTGAACGATACGTTTGGTCCCAAACAACACATCATACAATATTATAGCATCAGATACCTTTACAAATTATCAACAATCATAAAGTCACATAAGTTTGTTAGTAATAAAAACCACTAAAATTACTAATAATTCCTAAAATAAAATTAAGGAAACTACTTATGTTTGATTTTGACTGTGAAATGACACAGTCATAGACATATACCATACCATACATAGACACATACCATCCTCTGATTTTCTGTAGGAATGGCAGGTCTCAATATCCAATTATTTCTTATTGGAGTGGGACTTTGAACATTTTGGGTGCAAATGGGAAGCCTGAAAATGTCTGCCTACCTGATCCCTGTTTGGAAGCCAAAAGAGATGCTGCATCAGGGCATGGTTCTATGGCACACCAGCTTTCTTGGTTTATCTGGAAAAGAAAAACAATTTTTTTCAGATGGTGAAGTAACAGAAGATAATTTTATAGCTCCAGAAAGTTTATGAATTGTCTGTACCCTCCTATTTTTAAAAATATTTTATTGTAAGATGGATAAAATTATGCCAAGAAAGAAAACAAACTCTACAACACCAAAATCAAGGCAATCTACGTTCAGTCAAAATCTCTAAAAAGAATCTCTAAAATGACTGCCAATAACAGGAGCATACAAAAAAAAATGAAAAGATACACAAAAAGAAAGTCTAATGCAGCAGAAAGGTGAAGTAAAGAAATTAACAGAAAGAACACTAAAATGCGTATTTGGTGTCATAATTTGCAATTTTAAAAACACAAAATATTTCCTATTTTAGAATAACTTTACACCAGATACCAGGCTAAAAATTCAACACATGCAGGGCACAGTGGTGCACACCCTTAATTCTAGCACTTGGGAGGGAGAGGCAGAGGCAGAGGCCAGTGGATCTTTGTGAATTTCAGGTCATCTGGGGCTACAAGGAGACCCTGCCTGCAAAAGATGCCCCCTGCCCCAAGTCTTTACTAAAAATGCTTTCAAGTGAGTGAAAAGTTTTACATTAATTCAAAACCAGGAAGATAAAAAAAATACAAGAGACAGAAATGAAAAAACATTAATTTCAATGATAAGAAAAGCTCGTTCCATGAAAAGGTCAATAGTATCAAGAAAATCCTAACTGGCCTGAAGAAGAAAAAAAGTTACTACCAGTACTGTGAATTCAAGAGGGAATTTACAGATCTCTAGATACAGAAAGAATGATTAAGGAATATTATGAACAATTTCTGTGTAAAAATTTATTGAGTTTGGGGCTGGAAAGATGGCTCAGCTTTTAAGAACACTGATTGTTCTTGCAGAAGACCCGGGTTCAAATCCCAGCACCCACATGGCAGCTAACAACTGTCCATAATTCCAGTTCCAGGGGATCCAACAGCCTCTTCTGTCCTCCGTAGACACTGCATGACATGGGTGCACTTACCTACATGCAGGCAATACACACATACACATAAAATAAAAATAATAAAATTAAAAAAAATTACTGAGTTTGATGAAATATTCATAAAACCATCAAAATTTACCCAAGAAGACAAAATCTGAATAGTCTTAGTCTATTAAAGCCACTGAAGCTATAGGTTAAAATTTTCCTTTAAGGGAAACTCTAGGCCTAGATGGCATTAGATGGCATTTGATGGTGAACACCATCAAATGTTTAAGGAAGAAATAATACAAATTTCATACAAACTCTTTCAGAAAACAAATAAGCAACAACATACAGCTTAGTTCTTGAGATCAGCATTACTCTGACATCAAAACCAGACAAAGGCATAAGAAAAATATTAATCAATCTTACTTAGGAACATTGATGAAAAAAAGAAATTACAAAATTTTACATAAACTGACTTGGGCAATATATGTGAAAGGTAAGTATATCATGGCCAAGTAGGTTAACTCCAAAAAGAAAAGTTCAGGGTAGTAGTCCCTCACCCCATTCCCCCAAATCAACAAACTTACAAAAAAAAAAAAAAAAAAAGAGTTATTTACAGTGGTATCAAGAAATGTAATTAGAGAAAAATTTAAAAGATGAATGCTACGAGAACTACAAGTTCCACAACTGATCAAACGCAGAGAACATGTGACTGTGAGGTGCCCAGCCCTAAGAGATGCATCTACAATGCAATGTCTACATCCTAAGGTCACAGGAAACATCATGAAGAGGGTAGGGTGCTGAAGGAATTTAAGAGCCAGAGGAAGAAGACACCTGCTACTAGTTAATGCATTCTAAACATCCTAGAGAAACCGCACCAATAAATTCTCCACAGCATGGCAGTCTAACAAGATCTGAATAATGACAAAACCAGTTGGCATGCCAAGGTGGATGCAGAAAATTTCACAGGGTCCCACAGCAAGACAAAGAGCTATAGGCAATCAGGGAGGGAGAAACAGTTTTCTCCAGGGATGAGCTCCCTGAGAGGTTATCTAATCCCAAGTGGGTAGCCCTAAACCCAGGCACACATGAACACCAATAAATAGACTCAGTGCATATTATATATATATATGCACATATAATAATGATCAAAAAAGAGGAAAAGAAATTGAGAGAAGTGGAGGGGGCATGGGAGTTGGCGGTGGGGACTAGGAGGGATAGAAATGATGCAAATACAATACTCATGTATGAAATTCTCAAAAAATAAATTAAGAAAAACTCCACTGGCTGAAATTAAAGGCTTACATAAACACAGAGATATCATGTTTACAAATCAGAAAACTGAGTTCTCCCTAGTATCATAAATATGACTTTAAAACATACTGTAAAAGGTACACTAATCAAACCAGTGTGAAAACAGCTAGAGAGATGACTCCGTGATTAAGAGTGGTTATTGCAAGTTCAGTCCCCAGCACCCACACCTGGCTGCTTAAAACCACTTGTAACTCCAGCTCCAGGGAATATGATGTCCTCTTCTTGTCTCCATGGGCACCTGCACACAGGTGGCATACAAAGAATAAATCATACAAGAAACTTGAAAAAAAAACACAAAGAAATACATATCCACTAAAATAACAAAAACTGGTGGACCAACAGTACTAAAAGCTGGCCAAGATGTGACACACAGGAAACATGACACATGGCTGAGTGCATGCAAAATCGTGCAGTGATTTGGAAAACAAGTTTAGCAGTTCATGTTATGTCAAACATATACTTATAAACACGTTCAACCCAGCACCCAACTATAGTTATTTATTCAAGTAAAATTATTGCACACTTTCTTTTTTTAAAAAATATTTTAGCCGGGCGTGGTGGTGCATGCCTTTAATCCCAGCACTTGGGAGGCAGAGGCAGGAGGATCTCTGTGAGTTCAAGGCCAGCCTGGTCTACATAGTGAGTTCCAGGACAGTTGGGGCTACAGGAGACCCTGTCTCAAAAAGACCAAAAAAATTTTATTTATTATTTTTATATTTTTATGTGTATGCATGTATTGCCTGCATGTAGGTCAGTGTACCTGTGTTGTGCAATGTCTGTGGAGGACAGAAGAGGCTGTTGGATCCCCTGGAACTGGAGTTATGGACAGTTGTTAGCTGCCATGTGGATACTGGGATTCGAACCCAGATCTTCTGCAAGAACATTCAGTGTTCTTAACTGCTGAGCCATCTCTCCAGCCCAACACATTTTCATTTTAATTGTGTATATTTGTGTTGGTGTGCTCATCCCATGGTATGTGTGGAGGTCAGAGGACAACTTGATAGAATTGGTCTTCTCCTGACACCCTGTGTGTGCCAAAGTATTGAACTCGGGTCATCAGACTTGACAGCAAGCATCATTACACACTGTGGCAACTTGGCAGTCCCAAAGGTACTTTTATACAGATTTAGACTGGCATTTTCATAGCAACTTAAAACATGATGCACCCAAACTGACAGAAATAAACTATGATATATTCATACAGTGCAATACTCATAAGAAGGTATGCTCTGACTAAAACAACATGGACCAATCTTAAAGTATTATGCTAAGAGGCGGAAAAGGACAAATGCTAGTCACAAAAGCCTACCTATAAAACTATATGTTTTAATCTAGATGACCGTTCTAATCAGCTTCATTGTTGTGACAAAACACTGACCAATACCAGCTTGGAGAAAGAAAGTTTATTTGGCTTACGTCTCACGGGTCACAGTCTATCACTGAGGGAGCCCAAGGTAGGAACTCAGGGAAGGAACCTGGAGGCGGAAGCTGAAGGAAGGCCATGGAGGAATGCTGCTTACTGGCTTGCTCCCCTGGCCTGTGCTCAACCTGCTTCCTTACACAATATAGGCACACCTGCCTGGAGGTGGCACCACCCATAGTGGGCTGGGCCCTCCCACATCACTCAACAATGAAGAAAATGTCCCACAGACATGGTCACAGGCCAGTCCAATGAGGCAATTCTCCAAATGAGGCTTCCTCTTCCTGGGTGTGTCAAGCTGACAACTAAAGCTATCCAGTAGAATGATATTTTAGAAAAGGTAAAACTGTAGTGACAGAAATCATATTAGTGATTAACAAGGATGAGGAGACACAATACAAATAAATGGACAGGGGGAACTTTTGAGCTTAGTCAATATATTCCTATGTGATATCAAGTAGTGATTTTGTGACTTAATATCTACTAAAGCCCATCAAAATGCAAAGGTAAACTGGTCATCTGTCTATCTCCATGCTGAAGATTAAACTGAAAGCTTTGTGGATCACAGACCAGTGAACTACCACTGAGCTATATACCCAGCCCAGTGAATTTCTTTGCATATAAAGAGAATACAAAAAGTTCGGTTTTTATAAGTATTTAAATATTACAACATTCTATCTCATTGAAATTGAACTGAAATTCTAAATATGAACTGGAGTATCAAAATAAATCATCACATAGTTGAATAATTACAATGCCAACAGTTAGAAGCTATGATTTTATCTAATGATCTTTGGAATACAGTATATTCCCACTAGAACTGTGATCACTGGTGAGAAGATATTCAACTAATGTGTTGATTAAAAATAAAGTTTTCTTAAATATATTCCAAGTGGGATGAAACAGCAAGCTAGAGATGCTTTTTCTTTCTATTTGGTAATAGAAAAGATAAGCTAAGTTACTTGCAAATAATCACTTGTGAGCAACTGTGCAAATTTAAACCCATGTGAAACGAAATACCATTTGTTCATTTATGTTATTTCATAAAGAAAAAAGAGAGGCAGTAGTCAGGGGGCATGTGGCAAAAGGATGCAAAAAATTTGAAATGGAAGGTAATATTCAGCAGCTTCCTTGGGATTATACAGAATATTCACTCCAAAAAATAATTTTGGTGTGTACAATCAAAAGTAACCACAAAGTCAGTGATTTTACAAAAGTCAACCTACATCTTTGAAAAACTTGTATTAGATATTCTTCTCTTTTTTAAGAAAGATTTGTTACCTGAAGTGAATTTCTTACTTTGCAACAATATATTAAACAATGAGAACAAAATTAAAGTGAAATAAAATCTCTTTAAATGAATAGAAATGTGATGAGGCCACATTACTGTTAGGAAAAAAATCTTCCAGGGACTTCTGAAATGCCTGCAGGTCTGGTGACTGTCCCTCCTTTTAGATTGTCTTTCCAACAATGAGTGTGTGTTAAACAGTCCTATCAAGATGCAAATTAACATATTAGCTTGCAATTGTAAAATCCCAGAACTATCACATTTCTCAACAATTTAGTGTGGAATATTTAAAAATTTTAGACATGGCAGGCATAGTGGTCCATACTTTTATTCCCAGAAGAGGCAGGGGATCTTGTGAGTTCCAGGCCAGCCAGGGCTATACAGTGTGACTCTGACTCACAAAAAGTGGGGTAGAAAGATGGCTCAGCAACAGTTAAGAGCACTGGTTAACAACCATTCATAACTCCAGTTCCAGGGGACTCCAACTCTGTCTTGTTGCCTCTGTGGGCACTGTATGACATGGGTACACTTAATATACATGCAGGCAAAACACTCATACACAGAAAACTGAAAACAAAAAAATGGCAGTCAAAATTATCTCAGTATGATCATACTTTTAAAATTATTGGAGGGAAGCCATGGGAGAGTGCTATCTGGGAAGTGGATGTATAGTCGAATGAGATGGTTTGGGATGCTCTGTGTGATATATACACACACACAAAAAAAATCAACAAATTTTGTAAAATGTATTATATTTGAGGAGGAAGCACAGCAATTTACATTGTGCTAATTAGTAGCAGTGATAAACATTACCATTGAAATCTGCCCGATGACTTTATAGACATACACAGGTGCCAAGGATACAAGTGCAACCAATTATGACTAGTAATAATCAGATACATACAGATTAGAGATGCAAGCACCAACATCTCAGTGTTAGTAGCAAAAACAATGAGTCTTTCTGCAAGGAACAATATATTCTAAAATGAAATGGAGATCTTTTTTAAAGGTTAAAAACTCATTCAATTTTATGTCTTACAGGGCTTATACTGAGTTCATTATTGTATAACTGTATTAACTCAACTGTGAACCTAGAAACTTGCACCCACTTGTGAAAGAGATGTACTCTTGCTCTGGAGTGTGTTACTGAATATATTAAAGCTGTAGCGAAAAGCTTCTAATCATGTAGTTATTAAAAATAAAAAAAATGATTAAAAAATAATTCTTCTAAGCATAAAAAATTGCTCCTTAATAATTAGTATATGTGAAAAACATTATCATTGAACTCTACCTGATGTCTTTATATCCATGCTCAGATGCCAAGGAGCTCAGAAAGTAGCCAACTGTGACTAGTAATAATCTGATATATAGAGATCAGAAACGCATGTGCGAACATCTTAATGTCAATTGCATTAAAAATGAAGTTTTCTGTATGAAACTCTGTATTTTAATAATGAAATGGGGATCTTTTTTAAAGGTTAAAACCTCATTTAATTTTATGTCTTACAGGGTTTATACTGGGTACAATATTGTATAACTAATAATTCAACTGCAAACCTAAAAATGTACAGCCAATTTTGTAAGAGCTACATCCTAGCTCAGAAAATTGTTATTGAATATGTCAATGCTGATGTAATGAAATGCTTCTTCTAAGTATGTGGTTATTAAATAAATAATTTTTTTAAAATAAGAAAAAAATTTATTGTTGTGCTAGGGCTCAAACCTAGGAACTCACACATACTAGGCAAGCACTGTACTGCTAAGCTACACCCTGCCTCATCCTCCCCATGCTAAGGAGGAGGAATCTGCTAAGCCTTGGTGATATGGGGGACCATATCCTTGTATATGAAATGAAAGATAATGTATCTTATGAATTTTATCTTCTTAAAAAAGTGTAAGCTTCTTGAGAATAAAATTACACCTTTTACTCCATGGGTTTCCCCACTGAGTGGTGTGTGGCTTACAATGGAGGAATAATTGAATAATCTTTAAATTCATTATCCTCACTGACTATGAAGATAATTGTAAGTGAAACCTCCAGGATATATCTGCCTTCCCTTATTAAATGTATAAAAAATTGAAGACCAAAAGCGATGAAATAATTTGCTGAAAGTAATGCTGACACAGGAATGCAGACTTGAGGGTTCCTCACACTTCCCAGCCCCTGGTCTTGAAAATGTCTCTCCTCATTCTTCATGGGGTCTGAGGGCTCAAAAGTAATGATCTGAACAGTTTTATTTAAGTATTAATTTGAAGACAGTGCTAGTATTTAGAAAAAATATTCAGAAAATAAGAAATGAAACAATATAGAGCTGTAAATATAAAAATTTTTGAACATGAGAATGCTATAGTTCAAAGATAAATGTTTTACTGTTATAATAGTCTTTGGACAGTTAATTAATAATCACATGCTAAGAAGACCACTATCTTAAGTACACAAGACATTTAAGCAAACTTGACCTGAGCTGATAAACTTTCATTCCTGAATGAGGCTTCATTACTGACATTTAAAAGTAAAACTTGTATTGAAAAACAGCAGTGTTTCAAGAATTTCTGCACCAGGAAAAGCTGGGAAATATAGTACAAGGTTTCCTAAAGCTATCTTGCTCTCAGCTACAAAATGATTCAATCCCACAGTCAGCCAGCATTTACAGAGGACCTGCTTTAGGTAAGGAACTGTACAGCAATGGCTAGGATGAGTAAGATATGCTCTTGATTCCACTCTGCACCATAGAGCCTATAGCCTGAAGCCTAAGGAAGCCTTTTTAATAAAAAATGTCATGGGTTAAACTGTGTCTATATCCCGGAATTGTGAGTATGTGTAGAGATGGCCCCGTGATCCTATGGATTATCAGATTTGGTGGGATAACCACACATACTGTGGTCCCACAGGTTGAGAAATACTGTTTTGTTTGTGGAAGACACAAGTACCCCAATAACCAAAATCTACAGAGCTAGAAAAGTCACTAGCATGAGTAACAAAACTACAGGGGTTTGAGAAAGGCTCAACTGAAGTAACAGTATGGGAGGTAGGCATTAAACGTGGGTAATATGAGTGAGAAATCCAACCGGGGGTAGGGTGGGGTGGGGAAGTATGAGCAAGACAGTTAAGACATTACATAGCCTGTTGAGACACCCACTGTTAGGAATCTAAAGGAAGCAAGGAACTCTCATCTAGCACATGTATCATGTGTATGTCATATTGGGCTCTAGCACCTATGCATGTAATGGAGATTAGAGACCACTGATTCAGATGTTTAGCAGTAGCACAAAAAGCCCAGTGACATTCACAAGTTTCCACTAAGGGAAGAATGGGAGACAGGGATACACTGAAAGGAGGCTTTATTCTCTAGCTGGGACTGTAAGCAAAATAGTAAAAAGATCAGTATTGCACCTAAGAAAACCACGACAGAAATACGGAAATAAAATGGGTACTGGTTAGTAAGGAAGCCGGGGGTATCCTGAAGACAAAGATCAGAGAGGAGGAGTTTGAACTGTCTAAAGGCAGCACACATGTGTACAGAGGGAATGCCCTGTGGATAGAGAAAAAGATGTATATGAAAACTGGGAAAAAGACACAATCCGGAAAAATATGAGGAAGGAGCAAAGATCCACAATTGACAGATATAGAACACCCAGAAGAAAAGACAATACATGATTTAGCCATGCTGAGTCTTACAGAAGGCTCAAGGTGACTGAGGCTTGAAAGGAAGTTTAGGTCTAGTTTCACCTATTCTTGAAATAATACATTTTTTTAACATATGTAAGAGAAAAAAGTATGTAAGACAGCCAACCATCCTGTTAGATAACACACATTTGCAGATGAGACTAGCTTAGACTTCTCAGACTCAGAGCTTCTTACAAGCAAAAATTACACAAAAGTGTGTATTAGGGAAATGAAGATCAAAACTACAGTGAATAACACTTCATAATCATTAAGCGATTGTTTTAAAAGTAACAAGAGTTGTAACTGCAGAGAAACCAGAAGACTTTTGAATTGCTAGTAAGAATGTAAAATGGTAGAGTTAAGTGGAAAACAATGTAGCCCTTCCTAAAGAATCAAAAACACAATTACCTTATGACTCAACAATTTCACTCCTAGAAATATACCCAAAAGAAATAAAAGCAGGGATTCAAACAAATATTTATATAACAATGTTCAGAGAAATGTTATGAATAATAGCTAAACAGTAAAAACATCCCAAATGATCATGGGTAGATGAATGGCTAAAATACATGAAGTTACAAGAGAATGTTATTTAGCCAAACAAGGAAAGAAACTCTGATGTATCTTACAGCTTGGATAACCTTCAAAGATATCATGTGAAGTGATACAAGGCAGCTACAAATGGACAAACATTGCATGGTTCAACTTACATAAGATATTTAGAGCAGTGAAAATCAGACACTGAAAATGAATAGTGGTTGCCAGGGACCCCAGGAGGGACAGATGGGAATTTACTGTTTAACAAAGTCAAAGTTTCTAGTACGGTTATTAAAAAGTATAGCTATACTTAGTACCACTAAACTGTATGGTAAACCTAAAAAATGGTTACAATCATGTTTTTATATATATTTATCACAGCTTAAAAATAAGTTATGCAGCAATTAAGAGATAGGTAAACTTATTTGAACAAAAGTTGTTAGGCATCTCACAAAGCCAAATTCAAGAGCCAGTAATCTGAACCAGATGCTACCAATCATGGTCACTGCCATTAACCAGAGGACAAGCTCCATGCTGCAGTGAACCCAAAATGTCAAAACATGCATCAGCATTTTCAACCACATCCTGTGTAACAGCAGCACTAAGCAGATCATATTCACATGTGAAAATACCATGCTTACTATGTAAAGGCAAGCTGCTCAAGAGATAGATTATAGAACGTCTCCCCTTCCTGCTGTCCTATTTCAGAATCAATGACATTTGTACTAGTTACTTTTCTGCTGCTATGATAAAATACCATGACCAAAGGCAACTAAAGAAAGATGGTTCTAGAGGCCAGATGTCTATAATTGCAGGGAGGCACGGCAGCAGGCACAGGAAGCCGAGAGAGATCACATCTCAACCGCAGAAAGAACAACTGCAAGTGAAGCTAGGCTATCAATTCACAAAGCCTGCTCCCAGTGATGTCATTCCACAGCAAGGCTCCAGCACTGAAAGTTCCATAACCTCCTCCAAACAGTGCCACCAACTGAGGATAGTGTTCAAATACATGAGCGTATGAGGGACATTTCTCGTTAGACTTGTATAATGTGGCAAACAACATCTGCATTCATCATCTGCAGTTTCATTCTTATGCATGAAGGCAGCCTGGAAAGCCACCGTGCTTCCTGTATGTCAGATACAACACCAGGCACCGAGCATAAGCATGGCAGCACTTCTAAAACCTGTACTGCAGGAGATCAAAAGTGAACAGGCATTTCTGACTGCAGCAACACTTACACTCATACTAGTTTCTTTCCTAAAATATCTGTAAGGCTGAGGTATTGATACTAACAAGCTGGTTCCTTGCACTACACTCTTTTAGTCAATTCTGAGAAGGCTTGGCAAAGATTCAGATCAGTATAGACACTGCTAATAATTGGACAGTTAAGAGAAAAATGAAGATGATGTGATGACTGAGATCCTCATGCAGATTTTGCTTATATGCAATCACTGAGCTATGAACAAAATATAGAAAGAACAACTGAGAGAACAGGTAGGAGAGGCAGGGACTACTTCAAGATGACTCAAGTATCATTTAGCAGGTAGCTGTCAAAGGGGAAACAGATTTTAAATATCTGTATCACTTGAAGGCAGAAGTCATTCAAAACATATTAGTGATTCTTCAGCTAAAAACACATCACTGATTTTTCCTTTGCCCACAGTACTGCCATGAAAAGCAACTCATATACACCACAGGCACTCAACACACAATTCTAGTGAGTTACACTGTATACAGAAAACAAGATGAAGGCAACTGAGGAGAAATGTCAGACCCATCCTGGTATTTTTCATTCCTGCAATGAAACCTTAAGGACCTTGTGATAACCTGATCCACACCCACCATAAATTCCCAACAGTTTGAAAATAGAGCAGTACATATTTTCAGTGGAAAGGGAAATGACTTTTGTTTCTGGTAGTGTCTGTGCTACTGTTTAGATTTGAACATCCTAATAATACAGCTTCTGGTAACACCCAGTCTTCCCAGCCACTGCCAGTATTTATTTCCTCTGCAACTGTCTTAGGCAACCCAGTTGAACTTACAATGTCGAACAAAAGAGCAAAAAACCCACCATCCGGACATGCAAGCCAACACTTGAGTCAAAATCTTTTCAAGGAACAAAACTGTAACTGAAAAGCTCTGTGTAGTTGTCTTCATCCTTACCTCGGTATGTCCTTTAGCTCTGCGCTTCAATATACAGGCAAACTTTTAAAGGCTGTAAATTTCCATGGAAAGCACACTAGAGCTAGAGGCAGAATTTTACTTCTGAGCTTTAGCTAATGAAGTTACTGCCTGGCCTGCCAAACCAATGTGAATGCAGTGGGTTGCTGGTCTCTTAAGTATTTTCATTTTTCATACAGAAAACACTTGCAAATCTTATGACAATTCAACTAGCATTTTCAATTACTAGCTATAAAAATGGTTCTCATTAAAATTTTCGGTAACATGGGCCAGGTGTAGAGGTGCATGCTCTTAATCCCAGTACTCAGGAGGCAGAGACAGCCTTCACACTGAGGTCAGCCTGGTCTACATAGTGAGTTCCAGGCCAGATGGGACTACAGGAAGACCCTTTCTCAAGCCCTGCCCCCTCATAATAAATTTTCAGTTAACATTAGGAATTATGTTACTAATAGATGGGTTTTTGTTTTCTAGGTATTCAAACTTAATAAATTAGACACAAGTGGTTCCTATCATCAGTCTAAATCGGGAGTTAATCTTAGATTAACATAAGTGGTCACTGTTGACCCCCTCCATTTGTTATTGTAGTTTTGTAGTGAGTTTCAAATACTTGCTGTCCTTTAGGAATGTTAATTTGCCAGTCTGCCTACAGAAAGCTCACATCAGTCAACATGTGAAGTCAATGTTACTATTCTGAAGAACACTGGAAAAATGAGCATGCTGGGGACCAAAGTGCCCCTGTCAAAAATCAAAATTACTTCATGTTCCACTTTTAATATATGATTCCTACTTACCAACCATTTACCAAAAGACCTAGAAGTCATGTCCTATGCAGAGGAAGTGAGATATATATATTTATAGAGGACTGGGGGACCAAAGAAAATTATCTACCTAGCTTTTATTATTTAACATTTCATTAAGTCTAGATGGAGAAGACGCCAGATGCAGTGATGTACACCTGTAATCCCAGCACTTGGGAGACAGAGGGAGGAATATCAGGAGTTTAAGGCCAGCCATGACTATATAATGAGTTCAAGGCCAACTTGGGCTACCACAGAACAGACAGGTACACACTTACAGAAGTGACAAACAACGCAGTTCACAATGCAAAACAAGCCAAAGAAAGTATGGGTATATGGCACAAAAGAAGAATTTAAGTCAGTTAACAGTGAACTGCTTATACCAATGACAGGGACTGGACTTGTAAATGTGGAACAACAAATTGAAAGGCTCACAATCTAAACCTCAGATTACTCCCGATTTCATCTCTATATTCTTATATCAAACTTGCAAGTATATTAAAAAAATTACGTTAACAGAAAACCTATGATATGTGTGCTTACAAACCTTAAAACGATGTCAAGAAAAATATACTGATAGAAATTTAAAAATTTTTTATTTTTTTTCAGTTTATTATTTATTTAATAATCACATACGTAGAAGAAGCATTTCATTACAACAGCATTGACATATTCAATAACAATTTCCAGAGCTAAGATGCATCTCTTTCAAAACTGGCAGTAA
>NW_008355272.1:1775267-1776321 GCF_000622305.1 Nannospalax galili
TCAGCCTATCTAGAGGTCTTTGTTTTAGGAGGGTCAGCTGTTCCTCATCTAGTGGTATTCAGTTGTCAATATTCCTTTGGATGAGATTGGGGTCTGCTGTTCAATTTCCCAGTTCTCTGCTGGGTCACATCTGGGTATCCCTTTGGTCACGCTGGCCAATAACTCAGAAGGAGGTATCACCTGTCTGGCATTGTTGCTTGCGATGTCGCCTTTAGCTATACATATGGTCTCTTATGAAATTATATTGGCCCCTTTAATCTTTGGTTATACTTTCCTTTTGGGTGTTTAAGGCCACACAGTTGGTCCAGATAAACCGATTTATTTTTACTCTTAAGGTCATTTAAGGATCTGTTCCTGAGGGGTCACATGGGCTTGGGAGGAGCCTGGCTCCTTTCTTTTACCAGTTCCACCTATGTGAAGATAAGTCAAAGGTCCTGCTTGACCATGGTTGGCTTCGCTTGGAAGCATGGAGGATATGATTCCACTGTGTTGACCCTCCTCTTTATAGGCTGGACACTGGTTCAAGTCCATCTGGTGGGGTCTCCTCAGCCTCCTTGATCAAGAGGACAGGTGACCTGCCACCATTACAGGACATTTTGAGAGATGCTCATAGTCCCCTGGAACTAGTCAATCTAGGAGGGCAAGGAGCAAAAAAGTGTCCTTTATGTCCCTCTGACCAAATTATTACAGACCGCAAAGTATGACTGTTAAACACCCAAGAAGGTTAGTTCCACCAGTCTGGTATTTTTAATTACTCTGTGTCATGTACATAAATCTTAGGCAACGACCAGTTGTTCTCAGATAAACCTTACCTAGACATATATTTCTTGATCTCCTATGTATAATTGGTCAGTAGGTTGTAGGAGTAATATGGTTCTTACTGGTTTTCAAAGCTAACTAGGCACTGTTTATCTCTCACATTGTCTCACCCCTCCATCATGGTTTTCCCACTTAAGGTACCCCCATTTCCCTCCTTTCTCCCTTAATAATACCCTTCTCCTACGATCCTACCTCTCTTGAGCTCCTTTCCCTTTATGCCCTAGGTTCCTTGTAT
>NW_008355272.1:1776514-1778310 GCF_000622305.1 Nannospalax galili
TGGTTTCTGTAGTTATGTCTGGTACATACTCACTTATCAGGGTTTGGCTCTAGGATCCACATATGAGGGAGAACATATGTCGATTTTCTTTTCTGAGTCTGTGTTACTTCACTCAGTATAAGCGTTTCTAGTTCCATCCAGTTACCTGCAAATTTCATAATTTCATCTTTCTTTACTGCTGGGTAAAACTCCATCGTATAAATGAACCACATTTTCATTATCCACTCATCAATTGAGGGAGACTTAGGATGCTTCCATCTCTTAGCTATTGTGAAAAGAGCAGCAACAAACATGGATGTACAAGTGTCTCTGCAATAGGATGAGTTCTTTGGGTATATGCCAAGAAGTGGTATAACTGGGTCAAATGGTAGGTTCATTTGTAGTTTTTTAAAAGTTCTCCACATTGCTTTCCATAGGGGTTGAACCAGTTCGTAGCCCCACCAGCAGTGGATGAGTGTTCCCCTTTCCCCACATCCTCTCCAACATTTGGTATCATTTGTTTTCTTGATCTTAGCAGGTCTGACTGGGGTAAGTTGGAATCTTAAAGTGGTTTTAATTTGCATTTCCCTAATTATTAGGGATGTTGAACATCTTTTAAGATGTTTCATAACCATCTTTACTTCTTCTTTTGAGAACTCTTTGTTCATCTCCTTAGCCCATCTTTTAATTGGGTTGCTTCTTGTCTTGGTTCTCTGTTTTTTGAGTGCGTTACATATTCTGGTTATTAAACCTCTGTCGGATGTGTTGCTTTTGAAGATTTTCTCCCATTCTGTGGGTTTCTGTTTGCTTCCTTTGGCTGTCTCCTTTGATGTACAGAAGCCTTTTAGTTTAATGAGGTCCCATTTGTTGATTCTTGACCTTAATTTCTGAGGAATTGATGTCTGATTTAGAAAATCCTTTCCTACACCTATATTGTAGGGTATTGCCAATATTTCCTTCTAAAAGTTTCAGAATTTTAGGTTTCACAGTGAGGTCTTTGATCCATTTGTAGATGACTTTTGTGCAAGGTGCAAAGGAACTTTCTAGTTTCTTTTTTACTGTTAGTGGAAATCCTGTTTAAACAGAACCATTTGCTGAAGATGCTGTCCCACAAGTGAGTGTTCTTGGCCCCCTTTGTTAAATATCAGGTAGCTGAAATTGCATGTATTCATGTTTTGATCTTCAATTATGCTCCATTGATCTATGGGTCTATTTTTGAGCCAGTACCATGCTGTTTTTATGACTATAGCTCTGTAATATAAATTGAGATCTGGTATGGTGATTCCCCCCAGCATTGTTCTTTTAGCCCAAGATTGTTTTAGCTATCTGAGGTTTTTTGTATATCCGAGGTCTTTTTTACTTCCATATGCATCTTAGGATAGTTTTTTTTCCAATTCTGTGAAAATGTCATGGGGATTTTGATTGGCATTGCGTTGAATCTATGTATGACTTTTGGTAGGATGGTCATTTTCACAATATTAATTCTTCCAATCCATGAGCATGGGAGGTCTTTCCATCTTCCGATGTCTTCCTCAATGTCTTTCTTTAAAGATTTAAAATTTTCATTGCAGAGTCCTTTCATGTCTTTGGTCAGGTTTATTCCGAGATTTTTTTTTTTTTTTAAATTTTTGCAGCTATTGTGAATGGGAGTGTTTCCATGTGCTCTTTCTCTGATTGCTTGTTACTGGTATATAGAAAGGCTATAGACTTTTGTAGGTTAATTTTGTAACCTGCCACTTTACTGAACATGTTAAGAACTTCTAGGAGTTTTTGGGTGGAATTTTTGGCTTCCCTTAGACACGATATCATATCATCTG
>NW_008355272.1:1781834-1792745 GCF_000622305.1 Nannospalax galili
TAATTGTGTTGTAATGATATGCTTCTTCTAAGTATGTTGTTATTAAATAAATCATTTTTAAAAATTAAAAAAAAATGAAACATTAAAAAAAAATTTTTTTTAGCAAATTTCTGTGGATTTCATACAATACATCTTAATCATATTTAGCCCCTCCTTCCCTGTATGCACCCCTCCCCCCAGAGCTGGTCCACAGGATTTCACGCATTCTGTCATATATGTTAAGGCCTATCCAGTCAAGTTTGTGTATCCAGATGTCCCTCGGTGTGAGTATATCAACTGGAGTCTATCCAGTCTATCTATCATCACTCCCTTAAAGAATATCAACTCTGCCTCACCCAGCAATGATCAGCTGACAATAGTTCCTCTCCAGAACTCTGGCCTCCTGTCCATTTCCCCAGTTTTTTTTTTTTTGTTCGTTTGTTTTTTTGGTCTTTTTGAGACAGGGTCTCCCTGTAACCATAGCTGTCCTGGAACTCACTATGTAGACCAGGCTGGCCTTGAACTCACAGCGATCCGCCTGCCTCTGCCTCCTAAGTCCTGGGATTAAAGGCATGCGCCACCATGCCTGGCTTATTTCCCCACTTTTATGCTTGTTTTTGTTTAAATTTGCATGGGTCTTGTGTATTCTGTTACCATTGCTACTGAGTTTTAAAATATGATTTAAAAGATATTCTGAGCCTAGCACTGGGCAGAGGCAGGCAGAGTTCTGTGAGGTCAAGGCCAGCTTGGTCTACATACTGAGTTCCAGGTTAGATGGAGCTACAGGGAGACCCTGTCTCCAAAAAAAAAAAAAAAAAAAAAAAAAAACACTCAAAAAAGAGCAAAAAGAAAGGAAAATATCATTCTGTATGTTTAGGTACAGTGATGAACAGATGAAAAATGACATTCTTTTGTATAAAAAAGTAAACTAAAAGTAAAATGACAATGTGTACATGATCACTTGAGAATTTAAGTGGTGCATGCATCCAACATGATGTGCATGTGTTATATACATTTGTGTGAATGTACACATTGTGTACATATATGTGTGGAAGCCAGACGTCACTGCTGGGTATCTTCCTCAATCACTTTCCACTTTATATTCTGAGGCACAGTCTCTTTCTGAACCTGGAGCTCTTTGACCAGATTATTGGGACGTCTCATAGACCTTCCTGTCTCTGTCTGCCCAGCACTGGTATTACACACTATCATGCCTGGTTTTTATATGGATACCAGGGGTCAAAAACTCAGGTCCTTACGCTTGCACGGCAGGTACTTTACTGACAGAGCCACTTCCCTAGTTTCTCAATTGATTTTTAAATACTAACAGAATACACTAAAATTCAAAGCAATAATGTGAAAACAGAGAATGCTACTGAGAGAAGGAGGCGAAAGAATTGTAGAGGAAACTTGCTAAAAACTGTGACAAAATGGACTCACGTGCTATCACGGACCTATCCAAAGTGTCATAAAAGGAATTTTCATACAGGGAAGGAACTGTTCAACATATATGCAAATTTTATATATACTCATGTAATAAAAGGAATAGTTAGTTCAAAGATGACTTAGGATAGCAAGAAAAAGTATGGGTTGTGAAAAAAGTCTTGAATACTATAGCTGGTTAAATATGAGATGTGAGATACAGGGGAAATCACTGACTATCCCAATCTGTTTTTATGCACATAGGAAGAGATAGTGACTAAGAATGCAAACATTTAATGCTTATGCCTTGATAGCTATCCTCCTCTTCCTACTTTAAGTCCATCAACTGGCTATGTTGGGACTACCATATCAAAACCTAGCCGATTTCCACATTGTCAAAATGATCTTTATAAAGCAAACAGAAATTCTCACCATGGCTGCCAGGGACTGCTTTTCTGCAGTATCTATGGCTCCAGCCTTCTCACAATTAACTTGCGGTGTGCTACCTGTCTGTCAGTATGATCCTATCAGTTTCTAACTTCCTCAGGGCCTCTGCTCAATCTTTCTACAAATCTTCCTTCATATGGCTGACAGCTTTTCATCCTGTGGAGATCAGTATTCTAAATGTCAGGACCTCCAAAAGCCCTTCTAATTGATCTTATTTCTTCTATTATTCCCTACTGGGCATCCTCATTATTTCTGCCAAATCAGAACCATTTGTACTTGTTTTTCTGGGCACTATCTGTCTTGAAAGATAGATAAACTCTTGGACTTAGCACCATGTTTACCATAAATTAGGTAGTTAATATTTTTGTAATGCATAGTTCTCAGTGATGTTTCTAGTATTTTTTCATAGAAAAATGGGGGTAAAATAGTTGCTGCCTGACAAGTCTCAAGTCAAATAATTCATACAAGAGGTTTCTTAAAATATAAAATCGCATCTCCATGCTTTGTAACCTGATTTGGTTTTATTTATAGAAGGCTTTCATGCTTAGCTAAACTATAGAATACTATATATAATAGAATTCTTTTTATTTGACTTTATTATTTTATTTAGAGGAAAAATGGGTGTTATTATGATGTGTTAATGCATATATCATTGCACCTTGATCATATCTGCCCTCAAGTCCTCCCTGCCCCTTCTCCCCAGTTCTGCTTCCTAAATGGTCCCCTTCTTTGGTTTTCATCTGTCTCAAATACATGCATACACACATTTCCACATGCATGTGCACATACCTATGTGCACACACAGAGGCACACAAACAGAATGCCCCTTCTTGCTCTGTGAAATTATAAGGCATCATCAAATAAAGGTCCTAGAAAGTAGTCTCTTCTAAATATATTATATAAGAAGCAACAATTTTAAATATAATTATTATCTCTCAGAGGAAATGACTTCAGAAAAATTAAAACCAATAGTATCTTGGAAGAAGTTCAAAGCACCAAATTACTAAGTCTATCACCCAAGGCCTAGCAAGTTAAACCACCGGAGAGTGATTGTGGAGGGAAAATGATAGCACCACACCACAAATCCTTCCTTTTCCTCCTTGTGCCCCACCTAATGTGGGGTTTCACAGGTTTCTTTATCTAGGCTTCTGAGTTCATTCATCGATTTCATTCAACCAGAGGAAAACTTAGGGAGATGCTAGATATGGTAGCCTACACCTATAATCCCAGCACCTAGGAGGCTTAAGTCAGCTTGGGCTGTTTTAGTAGAGTCTGTCTCTACCCCCCACCCCCCCAAAAAAAGGAAGGGTGAGATGGCTCAGTGGGTAAAGGCACTTGCCACCAAACCCGATGACCTGAGTTTGATCTCTAGGACTGACGTGGTAAAAGGAAAGAAAAGACTCTCAAAGGTTGTTTTCTGTCCACACTTACATTGTTACACATACAAGCAAACAAACTTAAAAATTTAATAAGAAATTTAAAAAATAGGTTGTCTCAAGTACTAAACTGAGTTGATACATCAGTAATATACTTCTACTAGTTCCTTGACTCAGATGTTATGTTAGCACTTGATCTAAGATTGCTCCCTTTCTACCACCCACCCTACTCTCATAAGCTTAGATATTGAGGTTCCTTTGGCATCTGTGAAGCACTTGGCTGAGTTCCAATTTCCACTACCTTTGCCAGAAAATCACTTAACTTCCAAAAAGTACTCTTTGGTGAGTTGTCCAACATTCCCAGACTCCCATCTTACCAGCTGTAGAGGCCTTACTAATTTTAGACTCAAGAATGTCTTCTGTGAACAATTAGTCTGTCCAGTCTCCACCCCCATTCTGCTCAGACACCCAATATCACTAATGTGGAGAAAACAAACAAGTGAAACTATCAACAGAGTCAGAAGTTATGACAGAAAAGCAGTCAAACCAAACCACATGGCAGCTTTGCCACATTAGTAGGAGGCAGACTGGAGGGCCTTCCAGAAGTATCTTCCACCTGGGGAACTAAGAATGAGGCAGCAGCAGAGCAACAGAAAAGAACCAGACCAAACAAAAGGACCAAGAGGCAGAAAGAGGGAGACTCTGGCAGGGGTGGGTGGGTGAAACAGAAGACAGCAGTACCCAATGAAAGAACAACCATGAAACCATGAAAGTGAATTTCTCTTTTGTGATTCTCAGGAGTATGAGAGTCTACTGAACACAGACTACAGTTTAAAGCAAGTAAAATTACATTTCAGTAATAAGTGCTTTGATGCAGATCCTAAGCTCTCAGCGTTTCTACTCAGACACTCCTCTAGAATCACCCTCTTGCTCTTCCCTTCCACCACTGTTGGCCCAAGCTTTCTCGCAGTTCATCCCAGTTTAGGAAGGTCAAAGAAACAGCTGCTAGATCTAAAGAGAGAAAACAGTCTGGAAACCTTCAGGTCTGTATGAGGTATGACCTTTTCTTACCTTCAGCAGTACTACATCCACAGTCCTGTCCACCTTGGAGATGTCACACAGGCTGTAGCGCCTCCTGTGCCGCTCATACATTTTGTCCAGATGTAGAAGAGAAGTAACACAATGCAGAAGGATACCCCCTGAAGCCGGGGACCAGTGTGCTCACCCAGGTGCAGAGTTCCAAATTCTTTACAATGGGACAGAAAGAGATCTCTGCTTCTAGATTCCTCTATACAGAAAACTCTCAGGGCAAAAACCACCACCACCAACCCCAAACACCAAAAACCAAAAATATAGAATCCAACTCCGTGATCAGAGAACTTTCTGGCAACTTCAGAGCACTGAGACGATGAACTTCTAATTCATAATGTACATAATGACTGCCTCAAGGTCACCACTGGGCAGATCTTGATTGAAAGCTAAGCGCAGATCTTTTCCATCACTGCCGAGAACTCCAGTAGAAAAACTGAGAATGAACGTGTTAGGCATAATAGCTGGCACACGTAGGAAGGAAAATCAGGGCCAGTGTTGAAAATCCAATATGCAGTTTGCCAAGAATAGAGAACTATGAAAAAAGGAAGACTGCTATTTCAGAAGGATAGAATGAGAAAACACTGAATTGTTTCCCTTAAAACAATAAAGACAAGGAAAACCATTTTTTCCTTATAGGAAAAAGAAAAAGAACGAAGCTGGAGGCACTTCCTAAAGTACTGATTCTCCTTAGGCAGCAGGCTGGATTTTGGCTTGAGCTGAAAATATCTAAGGACAGCAGAGAAAGGAAAAAAAAAACAAAAACCAGACCAGTCCTGCAGCCGTCCTCCCTACCGGCTCGCCAGCCCATCCCTCCAGCCTCCCCACCCTTTTCCCTCCTCTCTCGAGATCGTCACTACTTGCCCTTTCAGCGCTGCACTAGCAATCTTGGAGGTTTGAAAACCTAATTGCAGTGGTGGGAACATGATTCATCTACAGATGAAAAAAAAAAAAACAAGATTTCCTTTTCCAACAGGACTCCTCCTGCTCTTCCTCCTCTCATGTCCCCTGTGACAAAGACTGTGAAGCATTGCAAGATGCAACTCCAGCACCTTTGATATCAATAGTATGCTAATAAAGGAAGGGGGTATCACCTTAAACACTACAAGCCTGTGCAACAGACTTAGCTACTTAGGGAAAGTACAGAACTCTAAATCCACCTAAAGCATACACTGCATCTCCTTGCAGAATGCAAAGCAATGATTTAATATGAGAAAAATGTTAGCCAAATATTTCAGAGCTATGTCTCTAGGATGTAGAATTGGCTATAAAAAATGTCTGAAAAGGTTTAGAAGTCATCAAAAGTTAAGGTTTTGTTTTGTTCGGGGCGGGGGGGAGTTGGAGAGCAATGACACCAGGGCTTTAAAAAAAAAAATAAGTGGAAGGCATGGGATGAATGCATGTTTCTTAGTGTTCCTGTGACTAGGAGTCACTTGGCTGAGGCTTCCTTCCCCTTTAATTCTCTTACTCACATTAGCTGGGCCTTGACTGTTTTCCTACTACTCCAGATATTTCCAGCTGTCTCCCTACTGTCATTCTCAGGAGCAGTCTTACTCTGGAAAGCATTCACTCACTTCAGATATTCTACTCGGTTGGAAGGAAAATGAGGAAGAGGAACTAAGGGGGGAAAACACAGAAAAGGGGTGAAAGGAGAGAAAAAGAGAAAGAAAAAAAATGGAGGATTTTCTCTTTTAGAAGTGATTAGATAGACTCCCTGAGCTGCCCAGAATGCAGCTGTTCACAAAGACCTGGAGAGTATGAATGCAGTTTTAAACACCACAATAGAAGGAAGAAAAGTGACTTAGTATTTCAATTTCTGTCAGTATTGCAAGCAAACTGGTGAAAGGTGTTTTCTTTTAGCAGCTATAAACGGGGTACGGAAGGTCTGATGAGTTACCATTTCCTCTGGCCAGGCATTTAAACCTGCTAACCAGCTTAAATGAGAGAAATACAGCAAACCCAGCCTCGGCTGCAAGTGTTTTTCTCTCATCTGTCTGTCTGTTGATGCAGCACAATTTCACTATATCCAACTGCAAGCCTCTTATTTCCTTATCTGTCCCAAGTACATTCAAGACATGAAAGTGAATAGTACCCCCTTTCTGGTACCTCTAGAGAATAAATCTTGGCTCTCTGATATCAACATGTATAGTGTGCCTTTGCAGTAGAGATTATGCTAAAAACAGTATAAGACAAAGAGAGAGGTTAAAAAGTTATAAATAAAATTCTTGCTTAAGCTAACAGGAAAGCACGGAAATCTGGCCAGGGACTTATAAAAACTTTCATACTATGTGGTATTGGAATACAGATTGAAAGATCCTAGCTTTAGTATATAGAAAAACTGTTTATTATCTTTTCTGGATCAACTTTCACCAAGCTATAATTTAGAATTCCCTTCCTCCCAATGAACACAAAGCTGCCTCCCCTCTGTCCTCAATATGGTTTGCTCCTCATGGCCGCTCCCTTCTGTTCTAATTAGAATCAAATGTTTCCTGCTTCCAGGGTTCTCAAGAACCTCTCTAGGGACCAGAGATGCTTTAATCACCAACTCCATCTTTTCTGTCCCAACTCCATCAAACTAGCTACTCACAGATAATCTGAATCAGTTCAATGGACAGTCTGTGCTTTACAGAAGAAAACAAAACAAACAAAAAATAAGGTCAATAAAAATGACCTGGGAAGTTTATATAACCAGAGAGAAATGTTTCAAAAACATTACATTTTCTGAACTACACGAGATTGCTATTTGAAAAGCTCTATTATTTCTGTCTGCTGGCTTCGAGCTAGGAATCTAGATTTTTCTACCCTTTCTGCACACACAAACATTAAAAGGACAATTAAAAATTGTCCTTGCTAGTCTGTTCCCCTTTGGAGAACAGATGTTCTGGGTGGGGCAAAAAGAAAGTGTATTTTGCTTTCCCCTCTGGACCTTGTTCAGTACTCCTGAACAGAAGACAGAATCTGCAGTCTGTGCTTTTGCTGCTGATGTGACAATTCCAACTTTTTATCAAAAACATCTGTAACCACTGAAAAGTTATTCAGTTAGGATTTTGGAAACATAACAACCAATCATTTCACATCTAAACCAGAGCTAGAATTACAAATTTAAAGGAGATTTTGAGTCTAGTTCCCTGTTCCTTTAACTTTGGGAACATGTAGTTAAAATACATTGATTATCTGTGAGCACTTAGGATAACAGTTATTTATATTAATCCTATCTTCCCTCTCTGTGATTGACAACCCACCCTTTATCTACAAGGAGCACTAACCTCTTCAAGAAAAGCAACCAGTGTTCTTAGACTGTCTTATGCCATGGGCCCAACATGTAACACTAACTAGGCCAGTTCAAGAAAATAGTATAAGAATATTTTTCACATAGTTGAGTTTAGTATATTTCAAATAATGAGTTAAATTTTTCTTGGCAAGTTTCTTTATCCAAACTTTAAAAAATTTTAGGGGTCAACACTGTGTGGTTCCTTTAGTTCTAGATATTATGGCAGAAGCCTTTAGATTTCCTACAGCAAAGCTTCTGAATTCAGATGCCACCTAGTGGCTATGCTGAAGACTAAACACCAAAGGGCGGAAAAAGTCTATCTCTCAGGCCAGTACTCTTTTCTGAAAGCTCAATATGAATACAAAGTAGCAGAACTTGACTGTGGGCTAGCTTAATGATTCACAATGATCAGCTCAGCTTGGTGTGAGGTAACATAAGGCACAGACATAAAAGTCAAAGGTCCTTTTTCTAGGTGAGCCAACAAGTTGGAATATATTGATTCCTCTGGATCTGGATTTCCAGAATGTAAAGATGAAAGTGGTTCAATGCTGGGTCACAGAACCCTTTCCTGTTCTACTATATACTGTCAGTCCGACAGAAATCTTTATCATTTGTCATATGGTTCATAAGGATGTGGGTGGATTCTGAGGAAAGAAAATCGACACATTCTCTAAAAACCATTAATTCTGCATATTATATTTTCCACTTCCAGGCTTCACATGAAATGGGAAGGAAGAAAAGGTTTTACTATCACTAACAATTTTCATTTATCTATAATCTCATCAGCTTAAAATCTAGTATCACACATCTGTTGATGAGAAATTTGATTAGAACATACACAAGGCAGTTTAGCCTTCTCTTGAGTACCCCTTAGAATAACAAGATTCTTCCAGTATGAGAATGTATGAAAAGGGAAAGAAGAAAATTATTTACAGTGGATTCAAAGGTACTGTTCCCATCTAAGAGCTCTTGGCTACAATGTGGTGTGTAAGCACCAAGAGAGGCACTACTCTTTCCTCTTGGCATTTCAATGGACACAGGCTGGGAGTTCCTAGAAGAGACAATCAGTAAAACAGAGGGAAAATTAGCAGCCTCAACAAAACCTCTTTTGCTTTACTCTTACTGTCTCCATGGGAAAGGGAGGGGGGCTGAACACACAAGGTTTAGCTAGAAATAGCAAACTGTTTAACACAATGGCAACAATTAAAATAACAACAACCAAACAATGGAGAAAAAAGTCTATCCACAAACATATGTTCTTTATCAGAGATAAGCCTAAAGAACAAACACACAAATGGTAAATTTTATTGAAATCAACAATTTTCTGAAATAAAGAGGGAAGAAGAGCAAGGCATAGTGGCAGAGGGAAACGGAGACAGGAGGATCTGGATCAAGGTCAGTCTAGCAAATACTAGACCCTGTCTGAAAAAATAAGGAGAAGGAAGGGGAGAAAGAGGAAGGAGAGGAAGAGAGAAGGGAGAAGAAGGAGGAAGAGAAATGGAGAGGGAAAAGAAAAGAGAATGAAGAAGTTCAAGTGGAAAAACTGACAGTTCAATTTCTAGAACACATCTTCTGAAGCAACATTATATTAATAGCAACAGTTACTGAGTACCTCTCGTTCAACAGATATATCTGTATATACAATTTTGTTTATTCCTAAAAAAGACCTATAAGATGTGGTGACAGCTACCTGTGACCAGGACAACTCAGTAGGCTGAGATAGAAGGATTCTTTAAACCTAGGACTTTAAGGTGAGCTTATCAGCATAGCGAAAGTATTCAAAAAGACAATGAGAAAAACAAAACAGATAAGAAAGTAAGGGAAAGCAGAAGAGACTGAGGGAGGGGACACTATAAGGAGAACTATTACTTGCTACTTTACAGATGAGGAAACACAGTATCCAAAGTCAGTTAGTTGTACAAGGTCACAGAGCATCAAGTTGGATTCTGTTGTGTTTCTGGTTTTCACTACAAATCTTATTTTGTCATTTGAAAAATTCCAGAAATTAAAAAAAAAAAAAAAACTAAAATGGAGATAGCATAAATTAGTCTGGGAAGCAGAACAGTGCCAGAGTTCTTGCACAGCATGTGTGAGGACCTGAGTTCAATCCGCAGTGCCATTGAGATATAAATAAATAAAAAACAAATAAATAAATGAATGAAGCCAGGGAATGGTGAGCAGGGGCACAGGCCTTTAATCCCAGCACTCAGGAGGCAACAGAAGGCAAATCTCTGAGTTCAAGTCCAGTCTGGTCTACATAGCAAGTTCCAAACCAGCCAGGGCTATGTAAGACCCCATCTCAAAAAAACAAACAACTTGGGGCTGGAGAGATGGCTCAGAAGCTAAGAGCTCCTGCAGAGGACCCAGGTCCAATTTCAAGCACCCATCTGATTTCAGTTCCAGGGGATTTGACGTTCTCTTCTGAACCCCATGGGCACTGCACAACACTGAGGTACTTATACATATGTAGGCAATACACTCATACACAAAAAATAAATAAAATAAACAACAAATAACAAAAGTTGGGAAAAGGAAAACAAAATTAATTTCTCATCAAAACGTTTTTATATTTTATTCTATGTGAATGCCAAAGGACAAGAACAGGTGTTATTTTTATTTCTTAAATGTTCTTATTTTGGTGCTTGTTTTCGTTTTTTAGATGGTCTCCCTGTAGCCCCAGCTGGCCTGGAACTTGCCATGTAGACCAGGCTGGCCTCAGTCTCACAGAGATTTGTCTGCCTTTGTCTCCTAAGTGCTGGGATCAAAGGAGTGCATCACCAAGTCAGACTCCCAGATGTCATTTTTAAAATCAAAATAACAGCAATTCCTCATTTTAGAAAGCACAGGTAGAAAGTACACCACTGCTATTAACAAAATCAATCCCATTATCAACATTTTAGCACACTTCAGTCTTTTGAGTTTCTCACCAGGGCAATATCTTTCAAACATCAAAATGCACACACTTAACACACAGGCCACCAGCAGTCTAGACACTAATAACTGTCATCTATAGGTTCTCCAGAAAGAGAGAATTTTGATTCCAGTTTTCTTCATTTGGAACAAACATTGGTTGTTTTCTTATGATAGCATTTCAAATACTTGAAGATCTGTCTCAGAATTCATTAAGTCCTTATAAAGCTTCTTTGGACTGTGTATCTCAGGCAAATGGGTGTTTCACCTGCTCTGTGTACCATATTTCCTTTGTGAAAGCTCAAAACAAAATCCTCCAAAATGGCAAACCCTGGTATGATTAAAATAAAATTGGCTTTAACACAAATACGACACTAAACTAAGCTTATTATGAAATTAGCTCACTTCCCACATCTT
>NW_008355272.1:1792817-1802068 GCF_000622305.1 Nannospalax galili
ATGTCTTTCTATGCCAAATTTTCTCATGTGTTTTAATTTACTGTTTAGGCCAAAGCAAATCATCTTAAATCTAGAGTCAACCACTAATATAACTGTTTTTTTCCTCGAACCTTTTTTATTTATAATAAGAGCAAGGCTAGGGACGGGACACAGGTATAGCACTTAAAGTTTCCCCTACAAGACACCAATCTACCCATAAGCAGGCTTTAAAAAAATTCTTAATACACTTATTTATTTATTTATTTAGTTATTTATTTATTTATTTATTTATTTTTGTGTGTGTGTGTGTATGTGTGTGTGCTGGCCAGTTCTCTTCTTCTTCGGGATTGATCTCAGGTCATTAGGCTTGGAAGTACCTTTCCCTGTTGAGCCATCACCGCCCCCCAACCCCCAAAGCATGCTTGAAAAAGTGCTGTTCTATTAGATATAAGCCAACTGAACCCTGAGTCGCAATTCATTTTCTATAAAATATAGGACATAGTACACATTAGATCTACACTGTTATCCTATTCAACCAGTCTAACAGCCCTGTTAAAAAGGGAAATACGACACTCTTCGTGCTATTTGATAACCATTTTGTCTGTGTGGTTGTGAACTTTATCTGAAACCACACACCAAAGCCTGTCATATCAAATCAACCATAAACCATATTTACTGTTACTTTTTAATCTTCCACCAGTGTTCCTTTAGGGCCAAGAACAGTAGAGCAATGACCAAAACAAAGCAAAGGCTACTCTTGTTTTTCATAGTGATAATGACTCAAGAATTTCTTCTCATATGAAGAAATCTAACTTCATATAGATGCAAACTTTTATTTCAATAAAGCAAGTGCAAATAATAGTACTTCCCTTCCCCTCTAAGGCATTAATGGTAACGATAGGCCTTCCTCCACAGTCTTATATTCTTAAACATGACAGCTATATTATCAAGTGGTCATTTCAAATGAATGAACATCAGTTTGCTATTTTTTATATAAACATTAACAAACTAAAGATGAAAACATAATGATAAAGTTGTTACAGCAGTTGGACTAAAGACAGTAGTAATTTAAATTCAGGTGAGTGCAGATCAAGAAAGGATTAAAATTTTAATTTAATTAATTAATTAGTTGTATTGGAACTCACTCTGTAGACCAGGCTGGCCTCCTGCCTCTGCCTCCCGAGTGCTAGGATTAAAGGTGTGCACCACCACGCCCGGCAATAGGGTTTAAAAATTTTAACAGAGGCAGAAGCAGGTGTATCTCTGCACAAAAAATAAATTTTAATGATAGATAATAAGATTTTGGACACCGAGGGCTAGAGAACAAAAGGAAAAGAACTAACAGAGTTGATCAGAATTCTGCCTGGGCAACTAATTAAAAGTAGCATGGAGCTGGAGGAATTGGCAGGAAAGAGTAAGTTCATAATGGTGAGGAATAAGTACATAGATTTGGAAATCAACACATGGATATAAAATTGAGGAAACACAAAAGAAATAGTGTTTCATAGGAAGAATGATAAAGTGCCAAATGCTGCGAAAAAGCACAAAATGAGAGATGGATTTTGCTCTGTCAAAGTTTCAGAGAATGTGCATCACTGTTACCAAAATACCCAAGAGAAACAACAGAAGAAAGGCTCATTTTGGTTCATAACTTTAGTAGATTATAGTATATCATGGTGAATGAGGCATGGCAGAGAGGCTCCATCTGTATGGTGAGAACATGTGGCAGCAGGGGTTTACACAGGCACACAGAGCAGACCAGTACCAGGAACAGAGAGGGTATCACTGTCAAAGGCCCAGCCTTAGAGACCTACTTTGATCATTCAGTCCTAACCTCCTTTAAGTTGCCAGTCTTTAAAACAGCACCATAAGCTGAGCATAGTGATGTATGTCTGTAATCCCAGTACTCAGGAGGTAGAGCAAGGAGGACCATCATAACTTCAGTGTTAGCCTGGTCTACACAACAAAACTGTCTCAAAAATGAGGCAAGCACCCTTGTTCCTCCAAATATACAGCCCACCAGAAGCTAGGAAAACATACTAAAATGTAAGCCTTGAGGGGAACATTTCTGATTCAAACACAGTATAGTCTCATATAACTATAGGGTATTACATGATGTATTTAAATGTTAAGTGGTGAAAAGTTAAGTACTGCATCTTGGAAATAATATACCAAAACTCTTGCTGGTTTTCTCTGAGGGTATTTTTTCCCTTCAAAGCAAGTACTTTCAATGAATCCTTCTGTAACAGCTGCTGCTGGACTGTGAGCCTGGCTAATTCATTTGAGAATTCAAAGTGTTCACAGAGAAAAAGGTATGCTATAGGTACAACCACACTTTTGATTCTGTCAAAGCAATTCTGACTCAGAGAACCAAAGGCAAACTCTTGAGAGGACAGTAGCTAGAGGCAAGTGTAAAAGACAAAGAGCATTTGACAATGAAGTGGAAAAAGGAAGACGTCAACAAGAAACTCTCTTTCCATATGATAATCTATGAAAGTAACAAGCACCATTCTTTCATAAAACAAAGACATATGGGGTAAAGGGAAATGATGCTGACTTTTATTGACCAAAACATCCTAGTGGGATTTTGTCATCACCAGCATGAGATGACCAATTAGTACCAAGGTAATGAATATTAGCCAAAATTATCTATACATTCAACAAAATTCTATTGCTCTATAAGGTATTATGAGAGATAAATAAGGCATTTATGGGTCTTCAAAAAATTACAGCAGTATTAATTGCACAAAATAAAAATAGAAGACTAGCAAGGCATGGTGATGCACACCTTTAATCCCAGCACTCAGGAGACGGAGCAGGCAGATCTCTGTGAGATACAGGACAGTCTGGTCTACAGAGTGAGTTCCAGGTTAGACGGGGCTACAGGGAAACCCTGTCTCAACAACAACAACAACAACAAAAACCCCTAAAACAACAACAACAAAAACCCCCAAATTTACAGACTATAGTCAAAGAGGAGCACTGGTGAAATGCTGAACTTCAGCAAAATGGACAAGGAGCTTGGATTAGAAAACAAACTCTCATAAAGATGGAAGCTAAACATAAAAAGAAAATGGGAGTGAAGAAGGCATGTGTTACAAATTCACAATGTGGTTTTTGTTGTTGTTGGTTTTTGGGTTTTTTTTTTTTTTTTTTTTTTTTTTTTTTTTTTGGTCTTTTTGAGACAGGGTCTCCCTGTAGCCCCAGCTGTCCTGGAACTCACTATGTAGACCAGGCTGGCCTTGAATTCACAGAGATCCTCCTGCCTCTGCCTCTGCCTCCCAAGTGCTGGAATTAAAGGCATGCACCACCACACCCGGCTACATATTCACAATGTGAATGAAGCTATAGGTGCTAACAAAGGTCAGGCAGAGAAGACATGCATCAGACTCATTCAGGTGAGTGTTAGCTGTTAGACTGGAAAAATACTAACAGTTCATACTGTGGAAACATATGATGCCACAGTGAGGATTTTTGCCCTTATCAAGAGGCAAATGAAAGCCAGTAAAGGCATTTCAGGAGAAGTAATGTAATTTGTGCCTCAATTCAGAAAGGTCTTTAGCTTCATTCAGACTAATCACTGCTGTCTAAATTTCATACTGTTCATGCTCTTATCCCATCTCATTTTCCACACTATTCTACAAGGTAAGTGTATGAAAGGCTGGTGTCCCCAAAGTCCCACAATTAGGATGTAGTTTGTCCTACTTCAATTCCCCTGGCTCACTGTAGCTTCTGGGATTCCCTCCCCTGTCTGTCCACCTTTACCAAAATCTAGCCTTCAAAAAGCACTTTACTAATTTAGCTAACTTTCTGTATAGCTAGCTATCCACACCTATAGCTCTCCTTTGAAGCAGTACAGCCCCTAGAATACTGCACTACTCTACGATGACTGCCCTATATTCATGGTACAGGCTTCCTGGTCTGTCTCTAAGAAGATAAACTCTTTAAAAGCAATAGCCATTTCTTTAATTTTTCTCTACAGTGCCCAAAACAGTATTAAGACATCCAAAGGCCAGATTAGTGACAGATTATATCTCCATTCACTACAATAATCACAATTTTAAGACTTTCCTAATGGCTGACCAAATCCAGTTATTAAATGATAGAGAAGAAAATATATGTCAGTGCTGGAGCCAAGGAGATAGGCAAGTGGGTAAAAGCTATGGCTGCAGAAGCCTGACAACCTGAGTTCATTTCTCCAGAACTGACATAAAAGCTAGACACAGTAGTCTAGCTTGATCCTGGTACCTGCAACAGAGAGATGGGATGTAGAGGAAGGAAACTCTCTAGAAGCACATGAGTCAGCTAACCTGGTTTTTGCAGTGGTGAAAGGATGCTGTCTCAAACACGGTATGATGAGAACCAATACTAGAAGGTTGTCCTCTGATGTGCCACACACAAATGCACTCACGCATACACACACACATGCAAGCATCTCTGATTTAAAAGGATAAAAGTCCTGGATGGGGAGAAAATTGTTCAAAATACCTATTACTTTAGGAAAAATCTGAATCCCATATGAAATCAACATGTATTACTTTATAAAATCACTTTTTCTTCTGATTTTTCTCTTCACAGTAAAAAAAGAATAGCTCTAGCACAGTCATTCCATCAGAGAAGCCAAAAGATGATTCAGCTTCCCATGGAAGACTTTCCTCATTCCTCCTGGCAAACACCACAGTACAGTCATGCTTTCCAAAAAATGTAGAAGTACAACTTGCCCTTTGGATTAATTGTCCAAAAGACAAAGAGAAAAAAACCCAATTCCCCAAGGGGGACGTGGGGACCACTGCATGATTCTGCTGTCAGGTTCATTGTGGCATTCAAGTACACCCAAAACAATCAACCTAATTCCACTCATTTAGACACGACCATCTCCATCTATTTTGATACTCTTACTCCATTAGAACAGATATTTTAATGTTCTAGTAAATTTTAAAGAAGTATAACAAAACTCTACCTAAAAATTAAATCACACAAATATACTTAGGAGTTCGCACAAAGACCTACTTAGAGGTGGGAAACCATGTGAGGTAGCACATGCCTGTAATCTCAGAACTTGGGAGGTAGGGGCAGGAGGATCCAATGGCCAAGGTCAGCCTGGGCTACATAGCAAATCTAAAGTCAGTCAGGGCTACACAGGACTTACCTTTTAAAAAAGAAACAAACAACAACAGATACAATTAATTAAAGTGGAGAAAATGATACTCAATTTGAATACATTCAAGCATTTTTCACAGAGAAAGTTAAATGATGACTAAGTAACTTCGTGAGTCTATTAGGCTAGGATGGCAAAGAGTGTGAATTCTGTAGCCAGATTGCTTCAAGCAAATTAGTTTCCCACCTATGAAATGGGAATACAAATAATAACAGCAGATAATAAAAGAGGTTATCAAGCATATATGGATTAATGCAAGTATTTGTGCCATTCCTATGGCATAGTATATTAGCATTTATGAGCACTGTTATGTTTTTATCTTATTAAAGAAGAATATTTGGGGAGCGGAGATATGGACCAGTGATTAAAAACACTTGCTGCTCTTTTGAAGGACCTGAGATAGGTTTCCAGCGCCCACAGCTCTCTCTAACTCCAGCTCTGGGGGATCCAATGCCCTCTTCTGACCTCCTACACTCACATGCATATACCTACACCCAGATACATACACACACAAATAATTAAAATAAAAAATAAATGTTAAAAAGAATATTACAAGGCAGCCTACAAAGGTACATATAAAATAAACCCAACTATTTATGCTAAATTTCAAGTCAGAATTGAAAGAACAAAAGACCTTTGGTGAGTCAGACTACATGCTTTCTCTGGATAGAGTTTAAACCATGGGACAAGAGAACAGCAATAGGTAGAAGTTAAACTTTCAGTTCCCTAATAACTGGAGAAGACAGGAAGCCAGTGGAAGTTAAGTCTAAAGAAGGCACAAGACATTGGAACCCAAACTAACAAATACGTGGTTAAAAAGTCAGGACAGGGGCTGGACAGATGGTTCAGTGGTTAAGAACACTGACTGTTCTTGCAGAAGATCCAGGTTCAAATCCCAGCACCCACATGGCAGCTAACAACTATCCATAACTCCAGTTCCAGGGAATCTGACAGACTCTTCTGTCCTCCGTGGGCACTGCACAACACGGGTGCACTGACCTACATGTAGGCAATACATGCATACACATAAAATAAAAATAATAAATAAAAAAAAGTCAGGACAGGGGGCTGGAGATAACTCAGGGATTAAGAGCACTTACTGCTCTTCCAGAGGACCTGAGTTTGAGTCCCAGCAACCATGTTGCAGCTTGTAACTCCAGCACTGCACTCAAATACACAGACATACACATATACACATAATTAAAAACAATAAAGTCAGGACAGATCTGAAAATGTAAATGAAAGAGTTAAGCTGTAGGAAAAAGAGAAAAAAGTCTCTTCATCTGGGGCAAAGGGAAAGAAGAAATGATATTTATAGATTTTTTTTCCTGGCCAATCCCCAAGTGCTTAATTTGGACTGAACATAAAATGTCCCTGCAACAGTCACTATCCATAAGGCTGAATATTAGTGTGACCCATTGGGGCAAAGGGCATTTGGTTCTAAAGAGATATGTCTGGAAGACAAGTCTAGTACTCTCTCCGGCCTGTTCTCTCACCTCTAGTTCCAAATCTTATTTTATTTACTTTCTTTTAATGTCCTTGAGTGTTATGCCTACATGTATTTAAGTTCACCTGTATCATGTAGTGTATACAGAAGACAGAAGAGGGTGCTGGATCCCCTGGAACTGGAGTTACAGATGGTAGTTAGCCACCGTGAACCCAGTCCTCTGCTAAGTCATCTCTCCAGCCCCCTTCCAAACCTTCTAACTGCAGCAATACCTTGGGCTCACACTGGATTTTACACTTGGATGCCACCTGAATGCCTGTAAAACAGACATGATGTTCTTTCCCCATGTCTGTAAAAGCAGCAAAGTCTTTAAGACCCCCTTCAAATGCTATCACATCCATCAAATTCCTCGGGCAAAAAAAACCCCTGGCTTGTCTTTCCTCTCCAAATTTGCCAAAATTATATAGAACTTGTCCTAGTTTTGTTTCTATTGTGATAAAATATCCTCACACAAAACAACTTAGGAGACAATGAGGTATATTTCAGCTTACAATTCCAGCTTACAATCCATTATTATGGGGAAGTTAAGGGAGACACTTCAAATAGC
Organism: Nannospalax galili; assembly: GCF_000622305.1. Taxonomy (NCBI): domain Eukaryota; kingdom Metazoa; phylum Chordata; class Mammalia; order Rodentia; family Spalacidae; genus Nannospalax; species Nannospalax galili. The sequence continues at coordinate 1,800,009 of NW_008355272.1, forward strand.
TAGCCACGTTACAGCCATAGTCAAGAGCAGAGAGAATCAATGAACACATGCTCACTTGTTTACTTGTGCTCAACTTTTCTCCACTATCACACAGTTAGAATCTCATGCTTAGGGAATGGCCCTACAATGGCTTGTCTTCCTCCATCAATTAAGACTACTCCCCACACATGCCCACTGCCCAATCCAATGTAGATAAATCCCTCACTGAGGCTCTCCCTGCAATGATTCTAAGGTTGTATCAAGTTGACAATTAAAGCTAACCATCGCAGGACCTACCCATCTATCAAAGTATCATACTAGCAAAGTAGTATGAGTTCCTGTTCTGCAGATCTCATAAAATGAGATATCACTGACTTTACTTACTTAGATTTCTGGGCATTCTACAAATGGCTCTTGCATGAGTAAGTATAATGGTTCCTCTTTATTCATCAGGGTTATGTTTCAGGATCTTCCCTGAATGGCTGAAACCACAAACAGTCACAAGTGCTATTTATGTTTTTACCTGTCTATCTTGTAGTACTATCACACAGTACCAGACTTAATTTGTCATTCCATGGTTTATTTTGGGGCCATTACAAGTAAAATATGAGTTGCTCAAACACAAGCACTTCACTACCATAGCAGTTTCCCCAATAAGAAAGATGGCTACTAAGTGAATCATGGGTGGGTAGCCTACAAGCATACTAACAAAGGGTGATTCACATCTTGGGGAAGATGAAGCAAGATGGCATGAAATTTCACCAAATTCTTCTGACAAGCACACAAATTTAAAACTTACTGCTTATTTCCATAACTTTTCATTTAATATTTTCAGACCACAGTTGACCATAGAAATTGTAGAAATTGAAACACTAAGGGGGAGCGGGAAGCTATTATATATTATATGCAACTTGTCTGCCTGCTCAGGTAGGAATCCTATTCTCAGGAGTAGATCAGACTAGTTACAGGCAGTCTAGGTTCAGAAGCTGGGTTTAAAAAAAATTATTGTTATTTGTGGATGTGTTTGTGTGAAGGCATGCATGTACAGTGCATGTACAGGTCAGAGAACAACTTTATCAAGTTGGTTCTCTCTTTCCACTTTTTTGTAGGTTCTGAGAATTAAACTCTGGTTGCCAGGCTTGTATAATAAGTACCTGTACCCACAGACATCTCAGTAGCCCCAGAAACGGTTTTTTTTTGGGGGGGGGGATTTTTTTTACGGCAGGGTCTCCCTGTAGCTCCAGCTGCCTGGAACTCACTCTGTAGACCAGGCCTGCTTCTGCCTCCTGGGTGCTGGGATTAAAGGCATGCACCACCACGCCCAGCTGAAACCATTTCATTTTTTAAAAATTATATATTCCGTGGTTTTCTGACAAAAAAAGGCACTAAGAAGAGGGTTTCTACTCTATGAAACCATTTCATTTTTTAAAAATTATACATTCCGTGGTTTTCTGACAAAAAAAGGCACTAAGAAGAGGGTTTCTACTCTACCACTACAAGCAAATGGCATTAGTTACACAAACTGACAAATTGTCCTAAAAGAAATTAATCAGTAACTCAAAGAAATTCTTTGCTTATTTTTAATACTGTTTTACCCCAATGAAAACTATTTAAGCCATGCATGATGGATCATGCCTATAACCCTAGTCACTTAGGAAGCTGAAGAAGATTACCCCACGTTTCCGGTGAGCCTAGGTTACAAAGTGAGTTTTGCACCTTTGCTCTGTCCTTCCAACTTGCCATCTCTACAACTGCCACCTCTCTTCTGTCTCCCCTATAGGATGTTATAATAAAACACTAGTTGTATTCCACAGAACAAAGGATTGTTTCATTTGCTTATTGTTCCACTATCTTTCACACGAGTAACATCTTCCTGGCTATGACTTCTTAATGGTTCTGTGACTCCAACTTTCATGATAAACCTGAAAAAGCTTTTGATTTGTTCTGTTTCACTACAAAGGCAGTTATGTAAAAACTACATAGACAAAGATGAATGAGCATTCTTGGTTCAACCTAAATATTTAATTAAATAAGTTATCAACAAGGAGCTTTCCATTCTTTTCCTGATTTTTTTAGTGGCA
>NW_008355272.1:1802123-1840130 GCF_000622305.1 Nannospalax galili
TAATATTTTATTTGTTGTTTTAATTTTAGGGGTATGAGTATTGTGCCTGTGTGTAGGTAAGTGCACCCATGTCGTGCAATGCCCACGGATGACAGAAGAGGCTGTCAGATCCCCTGGAACTAGTTACAGACAGTTGTTAGCTGCCATGTGGGTGCTGGGATTCGAACCCGGGTCTTCTGCAAGAACAACCAGTGTTCTTAACCACTGAGCCATCTCTCCAGCCCAAGAATATTCTTATATGTAAAGTTTAGAGGCGAAATATAGGAAACTGTTAATGAACAAGAGCTCTGCCTTGCTAACATTTTCTGTATTCCTTTCTCTCTGAAGACACTTATCATACACAAAACATTATAAATGCCTGGGGCTGGAGAGATGGCTCAGTGGTTAAGAGCATTGGCTACTCTTGCAGAGGACCTGGGTTCGATTCCCAGCACCCACATGGCAGCTTCGAATCATCCTTAACTCCAGTTCCAGGGAAATCAGTCAATATGATTGAAACATGCTGGAGACAGAGCTGCTGGAGGGGACAGAGGATCCCAGTGCAGCACAGAGAAGGACAGGAGCCATATCACAGTTCCACTGGATCTATGGCCATTGTGGGAAGAATTCTGAGAATGAGGGCAGCTGAGGGCATTTCAGGCAGAGATTGCAATGAGTGAATACAGAGGTGGATTTCAACAATGAAATGAATCTGGTGTGACTTGTAGCAATATTGTAGGACAGAACAGCACTACTAATCAGACCATACAAGTAATCTTAGGCACCAGACTGTGAAGTCCACCATGTATGCCAGGTAAATCACAAAGTTGCAACAAAATCTGTAACATTGGGGTCTGCAAAATCTTGAGGATCTGACCTTTTCACAGCATCTATAGAGTCAAAGTTATTTTGGTATTAAAGCCACTATTATCCTTTTTTATTGTGTTTGCACTGATGGTGTGCCTCAGCACAAACCAAGGTAGTGGCACCATAGAGACCAGAAGTCATTATAACATTCTACACACGCACACATGCACGCACACACGCATGCATGCATGCCTGTGGGCGGGAGGGGGACTATCCACAGAAGAATGTCCTTGATGAAGTTCTATATATATTAAGTTCAAGCTTTAGGTACACATCTTTTTAGTATTGGTTGTGACAAACTGGAAGCATGTATAAAATCCTTCTGTACACAGAGGTAAGGTGGGCACCTAGAGAAACATCACTAGTGCAGCTGCTGTAAGATCTGAAGTGAACCAGCCACTTTTTGCATGGGTCAATTTTTTTTTTCTTAAAGAAGGACCTGGAAATGAACCAAGTGAGCTGTCATTCAAATGAAACAACTGACAGTATAGCTGATAAAATTCAGACTCACAGTTGAAAATAATTCTAGAAGACTTATGCTTGCTACTGTGAGTATACTTAAAGAAATTTCTGATAAGACTGGTAATGTTCATCAGTAATTGTGATTTTTCGTCTAGCACAGAATGAAGTGTTTCACTTTTATAAGAGTTATATCACTAAGAAAATAAAGCTTTTGCAAATGTCACAAAATCATGCATGGGTAAGGTATACTCAAAGTGCAAGATAGACCAGTGGATTTTATTATAACTGAGCACAAAAGTTCAGTAATGAATCCAGATTCTGTGCTGCAAGAAACTTAAGACTCTACCACCTGTCAATTATGAGTTAAGTAATACGAATGAAGATTATCACAATTACTTGATAAAGCCATTAAATACATCTCCCTTTTCTAACTATATACTTATGTTTGGCTGCATTTTCTTTCTTTCCTCTTCCTCCTCCCTCCTCTTTTTTAAGACAGGCTGTGTAGCACTGGTTGACCCTGACTTGCTATGTAGAAGAGTCTGCCCTTGAACTCAAGAGATCAGTCTGCTCTACCTCCTCCCAGTGCTAAAATTAAAGGCATGTGCCACCGTGTCCAGCTGGCTGCATTGTTTAGATGTTTTAGTCAAAACTCACAAAGAACTGAATATATAAGAAATATAAGAACCCAACTGTCCTCAAGCAGCAAAAGCACTTGCCACTAAAGCAAGACAATCTCAGTTCGATACACAAAGCCAACATAGTAGAAGGAAAGAGCCAACCCCTACAAGCTGCTCTTCTGACTGTGGCATTGATGTGCCGCCACACATTTTCATCCACAGACACATAAACACACACACACACACACAAATTAATTGAATCCAACTGCCCCCGTTAAGCTAGAAACTAACTTAAAACAATGTTACTCCTTTAATTTCTTTGTTCTGAATACTTAGTGTTCATAAAAATACTTTTTAAATTGAGTCTAGATTCTGAGTTGCTGTCAATGAACTAAATATTTTATGTATATTTTAATTAAATTTTTGTGCATTTCAGACAAAACATTTTAATTATCCTTATAGCCCCTCCCCCATCCATACCCTCCATAGTGTCTGCCCCCGCTCCCCGATTCCATGCTTTCTCTCATATATGTTAAGGCCTATTGAGTCAAGTTAGTATACCTAGAGGTCACTCAGTACAAGTTCATCCACTGGGGTCTACTCAATCTATCTAGAGTCTCTACCTTAAAGAAGATCATAAATATTTTTAAGTTGTCTGAATTTCAATAAATTATATATGAAGTAGTAAAGCATAAGCATTTCTAGATATAACTCACACAAACTAAACTTTTTCAGAGTTCTTCATAAAACTGAAAGTATACAAACAGTTCGAGTCCAAAAAGTTTGAGAGCTACTGGGTTGCAAAGTAAGGAACAGTATGTAATAAGTGAGAAAAGATGAATCTCTAACTCTACATTCTGAAGTGATTACATTTTACAGATACTTCAAAATAAAAACAAACAAAAAATACTCTATGAAAGCTGATGTCTCTTTAGATGAAGTCCAAACAATAGCATGATACTTTAAGTGGAACTACAATAATGAAAAGTCAGAATGGTTTTGAGAAGGTACTAAAGTTCTTAAGGTAAAGACTATTTCAATGACCTATGGACTTAATGAATTTAGCTGAAGGGACTAAGTTAACCACACATGGTAAAAGTTTATTTCACTTAAAAAATATTTTATTATTTTTATGTGTATGTGTGTATTGCCTGCATGTGTGTAAGTGCACCTGTGTCATGGTGTTGTGCAATGCCCACAGAGGACAGAAGAGAGCATCAGATCCCCTGGAACTGGAGTTATGGACATGGATGCTGGGATTTGAACCCCAGATAAGACCAGCCAGTGCTCTTAACTGCTAAGCCATCTCTTCAGCCCAGCTTATTTCACTCTTGAGACAAGTGCAAATGATCAACAGGTAAACTTTATGCCTATTTTAATGCAAATTCCAGTATTACTAATAGTATTAATGCCAAACAGAACAGCCAATGGTACACCTGATAATGCTATCGTTAAGAAGAGGATGAAGGGATGGGGAGCTAGCTCAGTTGATAAAGTGTTGCATGAGGACCTGAGTTTGGATCCCCAACATCCACACAAAAGCCAGGTACGGTACAGAGGTGTATATCTATAACCTCAATACTTGGGGGGAGGAGAGAGGGAAAGCCAGGATTCCTGGAAGTTACTGACCAGTCAGTGTAACAGGTTAAGTGAGCTCTAGGTTCTTTCTGAGAGACTTTGTCTCAAAAAATAAAATGGATTAGACTGAAGAGGTGGCTCCGCCGGTACTGGTGTTTGATGAAAAGCCTGTCAACCTGAGTTCAATCACCAAAACCCATATGGTGGAAGGAGAGAAATTTCTCCCACAAACTGTCCTCTGACCTCTGCATACATGATGTGGTGAGTGCATGCATGCACATACACGCAAACACAAACACACAGTTTCATTACTATTTATTAAACGCACACCTACACAAAGTAAATAAATTTAAAAAATTAAAATAAAGAGGAAAGTGACTGAGAAAGGCATATGACACCAACCTCTGGCCTCCATCTGCATATGCAGACATACACACAGCATTACTTTTCTGTTGCTCTGATAAAAACTATGACCAAAGCCATGTACAGAAGGAAGATTTTATTTGGGTTTATGGTTCCAGAGGGATAAGAGTCCATCATGGCAGGCAAGACTTGGTAGGAGGCTGCTGGAGAAGAAAGCTGAGCACTCACATCTTCAAGCAGGCAAATGAAGCAGAGATACAGTGAAACTGGAAGTGGGCAAGGCTATATACTCTCAAAGCCTGCCCCCATTCATGCTTCATCCAGTAAGGCAGTACCTCCTAAACCTCACAAACAGCATCACTAACTGGGGCCAAGTATTCGAACACTTGGAGCCCATTCAACTCCCACCCCCACCCCACAACGGATTTTGTCCAGATTTTAAGGAGTCAACCAATTAAAAAATATAAATAGACTTCTAAGTAGAAGCCTCTGACTATTTGACAACTACAAAATCCACTAATCACATTTTCTGAAGTAGACCTTCATTTACTAAGAAGGTCTCATCATTTAATTCTTGGGAAGGTAACATGAAGAGCTACACACAATGATAAGAATAGAAGGTAAAAAACATGGCACAAGAGGTTTCATAAAGTTATCTCTGCCTGCCAAAACTCAGTTCTCTTTCCTCCTTGTGGTAAGTACAGGAGGGGTATGGGGGAATGTAAAGGAAAAAATACACACATCTCTTCTAAATAAATACTTTGTCAAATTAAAAACTAATGACAGGTGTCTGTCATATGTTTTCATTACTATTAAGAAGAATGATCAAAAAGAACATTTGTTCTGTTAAAAATGGATGTCAATATTTATAGTTCTATCTATTACAGTTAAAATGGACCAGCAATTCCTCCATTTAGCAACAGCTGTTGAAATTTCCTCTCAGTGTGTATATCTTAAAGAGAGACCAGCTTTGAAGATATTTGCTAATTCCCTCTTTTAACTTTAGAGTTTTACAATTAACTCTCTCCATTAGCTACATTAGTTGGTTATATGATAAATGCTTTTCAGAGGACAAACAGTTCCCTAGTCTTTTCTTATTTTAAAAGTCTATTTATTGGGGCTGGAGAGATGGTTCAGCAGTTAAGAGCGCTCTTACAAAGGACCTTAGTTTGATTCCCAGCACCCATGTCGGGTAGCTTACAAAGATCTGAAACTCTAGCTCTAGTGGAATATGATGCTTCTGGCCTCCCTTAGAACCTGCACTCACATGTACAAACCCACATAACCCCTTCCCCATGCATGCACACACACAGAATTAAAAATAAAAATGTAAAGTCTATTCCTATCATGCCTATTCTACGTTGGGGCATAAAAGAAGAGGCTATAAAGAAAAGGATGCTTAACTCTTAAGCAATCTGGGTCTTTCCTTGGCAGTTTCCATCCTGCACCAATGGAATATGCTTAGCTCAGTCTCAGATACCATACCAAGACTTGAGTTCAGTTACCTCTTCGCTTTCCCCATCTCACACTAAGATTTTCATCATCTTCCCTTTCAATTTTTGTTCTCTTCTTCTTTACTCTCCTGAAGAGGGGCTGGAGACATGGCTCAGGGGGTAAGAGCACTGGTTGTTCTTGCAGAGGAACTAGGATCGATTCCCAGCACCCACACAGCCGCTAACAACCATCCCTAACTCCAATTTCAGGGAATCCTCATCCTCTTCTGAGCTCCACAGGAAGTGCACAACACAGGTGCACTTACATACATGCAGGTAATACATTCATACACAGAAAATAAAAATAGTAAAAATGAAAAAGAAGAATCAAGGTAGCTTTGCATACCAGTCATGTTTCAGGACACCTTCCTGTTTATCTGTAGATAGATGATACCAGACAACCAGTAGGCTGAGTGCAAGGTTAAAAGAACAGCAAGACTAGCCTAGCTGAGCTTGATAATGCATACCTGTAATCCTAGCAAAGGCAGGAGCGTCAGAAATTCAATGTTATCCTCAGCCACACAGCACATTTAACCTAAGGCCAGCCTAGGCTACATGAGATGTCTCAATTCTCCAGGATGGATGGATGGATGGATGGAGGGAGGGAGGAAGGAAGGAAGGAAGGAAGGAAGGAAGGAAGGAAGGAAGGAATCAGCAAGACTGATTCAGAGGTCTTATTCATTAAAGGAAATGTACTTGCATCATTTTTTAAATCACTGCTACTTCTCAAAGAGCCATGCCAGAGACAGACATATGGTAATACAGGTTGCCATCAGGAATAAAACAAAGAAGTTTGGCATCACAAAGCACTGAAGAGCTTGCTGACTTCACTCACCCCCATTCACTTGCCCTAGAGCCAGCTAAAACTAGTATCTTCCAGTAGGAGTCCAACAACAACCAAGCAAGGGTTAACTCTGGCACTAAACAGCAGTTGACAACCATCTGTATTCATTATGGCCAGCATCTCTTAAGGACCTCTAGCAACTTCACAGAAGTCTGAGGGGCAATGGGAGAGGAAGAGAAGGGTAGGCCAATGACAAAAATCTATGGAACACAGTCTCTGTGTTTGTTTGTAGACAGGGTCTCACTATGTAGCCCTAGCTGGCCTAGAACTCCCTATGTAGACCAAGATGGCTCACAGAGGTCTGCCTGTCTTTGCCTTCCAGGTATTGGGATTAAAGGTGTGGGGCCTGAACACAGTCTTAACAATTAGAAAGCATATAAATTTAAAAAGCATTATTTTACACATCTCTCTGCATTCCTTTAATGGGTTCAGATGCAGCAGCAACTGTAAGAAAGCCAAAATTTAATTCCTTTTCCTGACTCGGGTAAAGAACAGCTCAGCCAAGAAGAAAAACAATCCACTGGGCTTGATGTGAAGCAGACACAGTACCAGGTTTCAGTACTAATGAGAGAGGAGGGCCAGAGCTACATTTCCCTTGTTTCCATTGATTCTATTATGAAAACCTAATGACTCCTAGGAAGGAACACAACCTATTGTGTTGTGCACACTGGCATTATGGACAGGAACTACTCCATGACAAAATAACCATGACATATCTATCATTTTCTGGAATTGCAATGAAAAGACTGACTCCTTATTTTAAGGAAAGCAACGTTGTCAACAGGGAAAAATCCTGAGTGAAATATTTCAGCAGATTTCTACTTGATTCCTGATGGTGTAAAGCCACCAGAAGGGAACAGGACATGGTATAGAGAGACCTAAACAAAAGACAATCCTTCCTCTCAGTCCACCTGGCCCAGATATCAATGCCTAGTTCACGTCTTTGTTTCTCTTAACAAAGCATCTTCAGGGAAAGTCCAAATCTTAGTTTATCCATTTTGAATAGCATCCTGGTATTACACAAAAAAACATGAGAAATTTGTAAAAGACAAATGCATTTAGTAAATGCACAATAGTACCATCTCCTGGAGGACAGAAACACACTGCAACAGCACAATTTACTGTTGTAACTTTGTTCTAAGTGTCTAAAGTGAGGTACTCGTATAGGGATATATACATAATTTCTCCTTCCCCTCCTGCTTATAAGTCACTGTAGGGCATTGCACAATCCCTGGCCTTGCAAGCATAGAATGAGAGGGAAATACTCATGGGCTCCTTAGAATAAATGTATGGTTGCCACTGAGGAGAGATTGTATACTACATGGGTTCTGGGGCTCTCATCATGCATAGTCCTTCCAGACTGGCCCAGGCTCTGGTCCAATCTTCACAGGCCTATATGTCATCTGGTGTATGGCTTCTTCAGCCAGGAAAGGTCCAAGTCCAACTCCCTCTGTCTGTAGACCCTTCTGCTTAAATAGACATTGGCTTGCAGGTGGTTTAGGAGGGAAATTAAATACAACAGAAGAAGAAAGAATGGCTAATAAATAATGATGTAAATATAAAAACAGACTGGGGCTGGGGAGATAGCTCAGTAGGTAAGATGCTTGCCTGAGAACCTGTTTGAGCTCCAGAACCCATGTTTTAATTTTAAAAAGAAAAGAAAGCCTGATGTGATGGCACAAAACTGCAATAATTTCAGCACTGGGTAGGTGGAAAGAGGCAGAGCCCTAGGGCTTGATAGCCAGCTAGCCTAGTCAACTTGGAGAATTCCAAGCCATTGAGACTCTCAAAAAAAGCCAAGGTGGATAGGTCCTCAGGAATGACATCTGTGGTTGACCACTGCCCTACACATGTACACACACACATGCTTATGAACACCTAAGGAAAAAACTGACCACAATAAAAATTTACACAAGTACATTTTCCAGATGTTAAGATTTTCATAGCAACATAAGATAAAGAGTACTGAAAAAGAAATCCTATGATTTTGCTTTTTCTGGGGCTACCAGGAAATAAATTGTGTGAAGGAAATGGAAAGCACAAGACTGATTCATTTCTCACGTCATTTTGTCCACATGGTAGCACAGTTGGAAAACATCATTAAACAAAACCAGATTCCTATGTGACTCATACAGGCTGCTCATTTGGAACCAATGACCCTTCCCAGTAGATGGCATTTTTTGTTAAGACTTCAAGGATGGTAATATACAATAAGCATATAGAAAAAGAGAGATACCATGCTCTGGACAGACAATAGGGAATGGAATTTTAAATCTATCCAGATCACTCCAGTGTGATTTGCACACGCCCAGCCAAAGCCTCCAAAAACCTGTATCAGATGGCTATCCGCTAAAAGGAAGTACTCTAAAGCCACAGGGCAGCAGATGCAAAGCTTATCAGCCACAAAACAGATTAAGTGTGCACATTCAGCTGTACCCTTCCCATAATTTTTGAAAAGGTCTGAGGGTAGAGGGAGAGGACTAAAGGAATCAATGAAGTAGAGGGAGGGGTCTCTGAGTAGTAGACTGGACCTATTTATGACTCTCCTTGATAGAACACATGCAGTATTCTTGGAGAAATACTGGATAGGCTTCCAGGAGCCCCTGATTACTTCAGTAACACCGGGTGAACTATAAGTTGGAGGTAGACTAGAAGAAAGAGGTTTAAAGAGGTGTTAACCACTAACTGGCTAGAGAGATGATGGCCGGTGCTTTGAGGAGTGCCTAGGGTACAAGTTCATTTCTGGCTAACTTAAGGGTATAGACCTCATGATCACCAAGACTCCTCTCTACATTAAGAGTCAATGAGGACAATTATTTCTTGGAGATTTCAGATTTCTGTAGTTATGTAATCTGGAACATAAACAAGAAATCTTTAAATATTTCTACTACAGTTTTTCCTGTCACCCATGCTGTATTTTTCCAAAACAAACAAACAAACAAACAAATAAATAAACAAACCAGAGGAAGTGGAGAGATGGCTCCAATTGAAGTCTCTTTCTCCAAGGAGATTCTAGCAATAAAATAATTTTTAATGTTTTTCTACTTATCCCCTACTCCATTTTCCTTTGGTTGAGTATAAATTCCCCAGACACACTGCCACCACCCTCAAGTTACCTTACATTCTAAATAGGAGGATTACATGTGAACACGTGGGTATCCATGTTTGTGTGCATGCATATATGTATGGGTATATATGATGTGAATTTCTGGAAGCTCAAAGTCAAATTTGTACACCCCAAGTGTCCACTGTGAAACTGTACTTTGTATAATTATTCCTATTACAATTAGCTCAGTTTTAGAAATCTCTTGCCACTATCTTCAGTGGGAATATCTAAAGCAAAACTGTTCCAGGATATTTCACCACAGAACAAGGTTCCAAAACTTCAGTAGTAATCAATTCAGACAACTTAGCCAGGGCAGGATATGACCTATAGACAAGGAAGGCTAGCATAGTGTGTGGTTTTCCTAACTCTGAGATTTGAGTTAGGTTTAAAGATGTTCTACATGTGCTTCTAAAAGTATTGTTTACCTAAAGTTTACTGATGATGTTTCACCACCAGCTAATTTTCTTTGGAAGACTTTACATATGCACAGGTATAAAAATAGTTAAAGACAATGTCACAACAACTATTTATATCCATTAGCAGTCACAGAGCTTTGGGAGTTCTCAAAATGGAAGAATGCCTATAATCACTGCATGAAGTCAAAGAAGGAGTGAGAATAAAAATTTTCACTAGATGAATGGAAATATTAAAGCAGAAGTGCTACTATTCCCATGTGGTTCACGCACTATTAAATACAACCATTCTTCATACTTCTATGAACAAATGCTAACTTTTCTCAATTTCCTGCCTTCATTTCTTAAACTTGGGTTACTGTTAGATCAGATACTTGCAAACTGGGGTTTTCTGAAGTTTAGGGGATTTTAAAACCTTTGAAGTGTTAGATGTTTTAAAAAGTACAAGCATGTAAGGCTGCAAAGGACCCCAACAGATCCTTAAACCTATCCCTGTTCTTTCTGATACCGCCTGTGCTACATGTTTATTACCCCCAAAATACCATACGTTTCAGACCAGTGTCCCTCTCTTTGGGCTCCACAAACATGCTAATGGTATCCAATATGCCATGCTACACACACTGCATTCACACACTGCAACTGTGCCTGCGTGTGCTGGTTTGCTTTGACTAGACTATATGTATACCAAAGGCAGAGGCAGTAACTTTCTAAAACTCTCTACATATCTGATGCCATACCTAGACTATGAAAGGGTACTCATCTTACTAAGTAAATGAATGAAATCAACCCACAGGCAGCCGTGGAGACTCAACATATGAAATTAATATCCCTGAAGCTGAGTGAAGCAAACAATTAACTCCATCTACCCTCTCAATAGTCAATCAGCAAGACATTATTAGGCATCTTCTTAAAATACATAACAGCTAATTCAAGTCTGTAATTGCCCGAATTATAGGCACCATGTACTATGTATTGACTAACTTTTTTGTTTTAGATTTTCTACTATAGAAGCCTTCTCATCTAAGAGATAAAACAAAGCAACTCTAAGTTAGAGATCAGAGGCAAAACACAGGTTTCCTAAGATATCACCTCATGACGACACTGCCAAATCTACCAACAGATAATGGTTTTACTGAAGATTTTACGTCTAGTATACATCAAGCAAAATAATACTTCAATCCTTTAAAAAATGTATCCAGAGGGAAGAATTTAGCATTAAAAGGTTGTTTTAATAAATAACCCTACAACTATATTTTAACACAACTGATTAAATAACTTTCTCTTTCCACTAAAAATATGAGTGTGTCAACGACTATTTTCATATCAGCATCTGTGAATACTGAACTCAGAGAACATTTACTGAGTCAAGTACTGAACAAATCACTGGGCACCCCAAGAATAAGCATAAAGTGGCACGAAAATTTAACTGATTGCTACGATGGCCTGATACAATAAATTTTTTTCCAAGAGCATTTTAAAAAGTCTACTACCTAAAATCACCACCCATAGTCTTAACAGAAAGTATGATATTTAAAAAAAAATTAAAATAAGGTAAGAAATGGTCTTTAATTCTATCACTCAGGAGGCAGAGGCAGACTGATCTCTATGGGAGTGTGTAATCAATCAGGGTTACACAGTGAGAAAGGAAGAAGAGGGAGGGAGAGAAGAAAGAAGGGAACAAGAAAAAGGAAAAGGAGGAAGAGAGGGAGGGAGGACAGACATGGGAATGTAATATAACTGAAAACCCCAAAGGAAAACATTTAAGGAAAATGTTAAGAGTTAAAAATCTGGTTGTCTAGGCTGGGTGTAGTGGTGCACGCTTTTAATCCCAGCTCTTGGGAGGCAGAGGCAGGCAGATCTCTGTGAGTTCAAGGCTGTCCTGGTCTACATAGTGAGTTCCAGATCAGCTGGGGCTACAGGGAGATCCAGGTCTCAAAAAAGAAAAAAACAAAAAACAAAAACAAAAAGAATCTGACTTGTCAGCTGGGTGTGGTGGCACATGCCTTTGATCCCAGCACTTGGGAGGCAGGCAGATCTCTGTTAGTTCCAGGCCGACCTGGTCTACATAGTGAGTTCTAGGCTAGCTGGGGCTATAGGGTCTTGTCTCAAAAAGACAAAAAAAATAAAAAAAAAAAAAAAAAAAGAAAAAAGAAAAAGAAAAAGAAAAAAATCTGGTTGTCAAGAAAAGTCTCATTTTTTTAAGTCCCTCATGACTGTCCATTGGTTCAACCCACAAGATATACTCCAACCCTTATGAACTTATTCCAATCCTTTCAGAAGTGTGTGATGGTCAAAAATGAAGAGCTAGAACAAAAATCAGAGATAATCTAACCAGTATATATATGAGAGAAAATGAAAGCAAGAGAAAATTAAATTGGTCAAGGTCATTTTAAAATGTATAACTAGGCAGTTGAAGAGATGGCTTAGTGGTTAAAAGCACTGGCTGCTATTTTAGAGGGCCCAGATTCAGTTCTCAGCACCCACACGGTGGCTAAAAAAATGTTCATAACTCCAGTTCCAGGGGATTTAATGCCCTCCTCTGGCCTCTGCACACATAAAAATAAGCAAAAATGAATTTTTGATGCATAACCAAATCATTAAATTATACCCTTGCACACATTATCTCTTAACAGTTTTCCAATAGAGTTTTGCCACTTGTGGCTCTATGGGTGTTTTTGTTTTTTGGGTTTTTGTTTTGTTTTGTTTTCAAGGCTTATCTTTTTTACAACTATACTGTAAATCGGCAGAAGCAGTCACTGAAAATTTCCTGGAAATTCTCCATTTAGGACTTAGGGGAAGCATCCAAAAAAAGAAACCTAGGAGTAAGTTTTCTTGTGGTTAATGCTAGTGATAGCATTGTACCCAAAGGAATAGTTAAGGAGTAGGGAGCTGGTTTTCTTAACTATCAAATGGGTGCAGAGAAAACTTATTGGCAACTCACAAAGAGGCCAAGCTGCCTTTCCTGAGGGGAAGGAGACAAGACTACAAATCATGTATGTACATATGACAGAAACCAAGCTGGTATGGAATTTAAAGCTTCATCTCTGCTGGCTAGCTAGCTTTCTTAGTACTCTGAAGGTGATATAAATGTTACCAGCAGAGAAAGGCAATTACCAGCCTTACCCAGCAGTGAACCCTGGCAAGCCACAATAACAACTGGCTTGGCAAAATATGTCCACTGATTCAACAGTGGTACAAATGTCATGGGAATAAACAAATACCTTCTGATTGGATTTAAGGCCTGCTTCACAAAATGCAGCCCATGCCTGATACTGTTGCTAAGGCCAAGAACCTGTAGCCAGACAGGTAACAGGCCATAGGGGAGAACATACTACTATCATTCTGCTAAACACAGGTAGTATTAAACTGACTCCTAATGATTTATTCTAATACACAGAGATTAATGCATCTCTCAACTCTCACCAGGGAAGTTTCTTCTTGCAGTAAATGGTGACTAACACAGACAGCCACAACTGGCCAACATGCAAGAATAAGAGATTATGGAGTGTTCAAGCCTAATAAGACACCAATATCAAACCCTCTCCTCCTAAGGCTTAGGGACCACTGTGGAACTGGGGTAGCACAACTGTATGATAGCAGAGATACTTTTTTAAAAGTCCTTTTAGAAAAATAAAAACTTTTAGTACAGTGACATCATGTAAGCCACTTTGAATGTACCTGTCAGATGAGTTACCAAGTAGCTTGGCAACTTCCCTATTTTCCTGCTGTAACTGAGCTTGAAAGCTATCAACAGCCAACAAGAAGCAGGAAAAAAAAAAATTTTTTTTTTTTTGGTCTTTTTGAGACAGGGTTTCCCTGTAGCCCCAGCTGGCCTGGAACTCATGATGTAGACCAGGCTGGCCTTGAACTCACCGAGATCCATCTGCCTCTGCCTCTGCCTCCAAAGTGCTGGGATTAAAGGCATGTGCCACCACGCCCGGCAGGAAGCAGGAAAAATTTTAACCAACACCTGGGCACAAACTCCTGAACATATGGAAACAAAGGTCTGACACTTAAGATGAGGGAAAGAACACAATGTTCCCATTAATAATTATAAAGGAGGAGCTGGAGAGATAGCTCAGCAGTTAAGAGCACTGACTGCTCTTGCACAGAGTTTGGTTCCCAGCATCCACAAGGCTATATACAACTCCAGTTCCAGAGGATGTGGCGTCCTCTTCTGGCCTCCGAAGGTATTGTACAACACTAATACATTTACAAAGAACACTCATATACATCAAATAAAAATAATAAATACAATATTTTAAAATAAAAAAGAGAATAAAGAGGGGCTGGGTTTGGTGGCACACGCTTTTAATCCTAGCACTTGGGAGGCAGAGGCAGGCAGATCTCTGTGAGTTCAAGACCAGCCTGGTTTAAATGCCAGTGGGAGTTACTGGGAGAACCTGTCTTAATAACCCAAAATATATGAATGAATGAACAGAGAATTCAAGAAGATGTTAAGTTTATGGCCATACCATCCTAAGTGTACCCAATCTTGACAAGAAGATGTTAATAGGAGAGTCCAAGACCAACACTGTAATGATCACAACTTAGAAGATACTAAATATTATTCTATGAAGAGCTAAGAATGAGAATTCACTTAAATTGATGTGTAGGTGTTTAACTACAAAACAGAGATAATGGTTTTGATTGGAAATGCTTTCTTGACAGAGAAAGGATGTTAAAGAGTACACTTTCCCAGTAAACTAACGTTCACCATACGGGATTTTACAGTTGTCCTTGAACGTATTTGTTCTCATATTTGGCTACTATTTTCATGGACATCCTGACAAGATACAATGGCTTTCAGGATTAACCATCCCATAGACCTAATAAGCTTATGTAATGAGCATTTGGAAACAAATTTTTTTAAAGATACCTCAGTAAACAGACACTCATCTCTTTCTGAATGAACTTGGCCATATCTTTAAAAAACAAACAAACAAAAGATCCCTACTAGTTGCAGGAATTTTATATTAGTTTCTAACACAGAGGCAAAGAAAGCAGAATCTGAAATTTTTCCCTGACTACAAAGGATCATACTCTCAAACGACTTTTGTCCCAGAGGTCTTTGCTTTTCTAAGCACAAATTTGCCGTCATTTGCTTCTCATTGACCATGTGCTGCTATACTTTTTCATACCATTCTTTAAGCAGAAGCAGAAGCAGAAGAAAAAAAGCAAGCCTAGAGAAATCTTAAAGACTGCTGCACCAAAAGCAAGCTCTTAAGATAAATACTATCTTGGCAATGTTTAGATGCAGCCAAACAGACTCAATAGTAAGAATATATGTTAAACCAGTTTTGGGGCTGGAAGAGATGGTTCAATGGTTAAGAGTACTTGCCGCTTTTGCAGAGGATCTGGGTTCTGTATATAGCACCCACATGACTGCTATAAAACCGTACGTAACTCCAGTTCTGAGGGGGATATGATGCTGTCTTCTGGTATCTTGTAGGCATTGCATGCACATGGTGCACTTATATATAAATGAAACCACTCATATGTATAAAATAAAAATAAATTAATCAAAAACAATTTTTTCCCAAAGCTTGAAGTGGTTTAGATCCTAAAATGACAAGAAAAATTTCTCCAACTATAACAGAAAGCATGAGAGTATAATGCAATATGTTTTGAATCTGAGTATGCACTATTCAAGGACACTTGATTGAAAAACAAAACCCATCCTAAACCAAGTGAATTCAATTTCTTAAAAGTATCCTTAAGAGAACTCTTCAAGCAGGAAACAACTGTATAAAGAAAAAATTTAGTAGTATAGAAGTTGTGTTCTAGCTCAGTTAACAGTTAACTAATGGTGAAACAAGGCAAGTCAAATTGTCCTGAATTACTGCTACAAAGCAAAGATACTAGATAATCTTTAAGGTCCCTTCAAATTTAAAAGTCTTAGAAATAAGCCAAGTTCCACGTCTCCCAACTTAAATTATATGATGCTCTTCTTGATGCTTCTATAATATAAATTCAATAGTCCCTCAGTCCTCCAACCTCAGAAAAGGTAACAAAAGATAAGTCTAGACCCCCCCTACCCCAAAACTACAATAGCAAGAAGAGGCAATGTTGAATATTAAATTAAAATGTTGATAATACTTAACAAATCACAAACATGAAATGCTTAATGTAAATTAACCTTATTATGTGTACAGTAATGGCTTTACCTCCTAATTTTGAATAATTTCCAACCCAGAGAAATTAAGAAATCTGCAGTATTTAATACATATATTTTTCCTGACGATATAAGCAAACATTAATCTTGATGTAGTCCAATTCCTTTATGCACCATGATTCTGAAGTACTTATTTCTCTAAAGTAAGGGCTTATAGTACATGGTAAGTAGATCAAAAAATAAGAAATCACTCCTTGATTTATATGACAGGCATTAGATCACTGGACTAAGAAAACAGGAACTTTAAGTTTTCTCTTTAAAAATGGTTTCAGTATTTACATTTATTAGGAAACTGTCACAAGCTCTCCATCACTCTAGCTTTGCAGGTCATCAGACAAATGCATTTGTTCTGCCACCATTTGGAAGAGAATGAGTCAATGACTCAATGACTGGCCTATTCCCAAAGCCAAAACAAAGCCTGGACATATGTCAGAACATTTGGACTAAGTAATACTGAACAAATGCCACTCCACCCTCAACTATAATCACAAGCTCAGTCAACCCTTTTGACCAAACACTAAGACACTAGATAGTTAAGGCTAAGGTGATGAGTAGAGATGAAAAAATTGAGTTATACAGAGGCTAAGCTAATCATCTGAATTTAGGATAAATAGAACTGAACTCTCTGATTAAATACGGAATTATTACATGATCCAGGAATTCTAGGTAGGTACATGAAAACATGTCTATATTAATTGTGCATGTGGGGGCATATATCCCCATAGAAGCAGTATGATTTCTGACAGCCACAGCCAAAACCTTAAAACTTTCCAATACCCACAAAAATGTAGCATATCTATATAATGGACTACTATCTGGCAATCACCAATGCTACAACATGGATGAACTTCAAAATACTATGCTAAATCGCTAACGCCAGTCAAAAAGAACCTAAGCTGTATAATTCCGTTTACATGAAGTTCAAGAACAGGCAATGTATAGAAAGCGAAAGTACATTAATGACTTCCAGCAGCTGAATAGGGGGAGGAACAGGAGGGGTGGATCACAAGTGGGTATGGGATTTTTCAAGTGATGAAGCTTAACTACAACAATACATCTTCATTTCAAAACAGAATGAGAGAAAGAGTGAAACACTGTTCTGTCCAACCCTGTAACAAAACCAAGGCCACAGAGCAGACAAACAGACTAAGCTAAACATACTCTGTGTCCATACAGGCTTGCAGATGCCACTTACCGCCTGGGTCTCCGGGCCTTGCTTCATCTGAGGTATAGTAGATCCACTTTCTACAGCCACCTCCTCAGAAGGAGGGCTGGTCTTAATCAGAAAACCCACTTCATCTTCAGCTTTAGTGTCTGGCATTTCTGAAAAGAGTAAGGGTTATACAGAGTGAGTGCATTTAAGAAAAAATTGACTACTGTGCCTTACTATTTACACAACAAACTCTGGGTTTCATGTGTTTTGTTTGTTTTTCCATCAAACACCAAAGTCAGGAGCTGGTGTCATTTCTAACCCCATGCTGAGCTACTCCTTATCAAAGGGTTGTGTGGTTGGCCCTAAGCCTTTAAATGGGTTCAGAGCTAAAGAAGTCTCGACTTAATGTGTATTGGGTTTCCATTTCATCAATGACTTCATGAAAACCTATGAACATGCATGTAACAGAGTAAATTCATAAGCTACAAGGGCAAAGACTAACCGCTGAAATAAGACAGTCCGTTTTGGACGTCATTAAAGCAAAAGATACTTGTACATTGAAAAAAGAAAAAGCCACTGAAAATGTGATAAAGCTTGGGACAAATAGGACTTTAAAATTATATTATATACCATGATCCACATCATCCTTTTAATTGATAAGACTGGACAATTTCAGTTTACTATTTTTTGTTTAGACTGTTATTCTTCCAAAAGCAAAACACGGTTTAAAAAAAAACAAAAACAAAAACAAAACCCAGCAACTTTGTACGAAAATTCTAAAAATTCAATAAAAATGTGAATTAAAAAAAACTCTTACAAAAAAGAAACCAGCAACTCCGTGTGCGTGTGTGTGTGTGTGTGTGTGTGTGTGTGTGTGTACATATATTCTTTTTTTCTAGAATTACAGTTGTTTGCTGGCCATGTTCAAACGATCCAACAGTAATGGTTTTTGTTACTTTGCCACCACATGGTCATACAAGCACAGGAAGGAAATGACAAATTTAGGCTTCTGACATTTCTTTAAAGGGGAAATATGGCTGAATAATCAAAATTCAGTTTATTATTTCAAATACAAACGGAACTGTCATTTCATTTTCATGTAGTTGTTACTAATCTAGCAATGCCACTACTCAAGCAATAAAAATGCCCCTCATACAAAAGAGCAAGGAGGCTTCTTTCACCACAGATTTACTTTTTTTTTTTGTATTTTTGAAGGTTTACTCTTAACAGAACCTATGACTTGCTAAAGGTCTTCTTTGATTTGTGAAAGTCACATTCCTAACAAAAAACATTCATAATTCTTGGTTTTTTGCATTTATAATTACATGATATTATTACAGCAACTTAAAAAAATGGATTGCTTATCCAGAGAATATAAATCTGTTAAATTTCATACAATTAAGGCTTTATTTTTGAAAATCGAACCAAACAATCCATTAATAATGATCACTTAAGGAAATCATTTCTGAATCAGAGTTAACTGTGTACATGGGGGGTGGGGGGTTATTTTATTTATTTAGAGTTGTGATTTTTAGCACAACCTCACTTTCCTAACTATCAACAGAAAATATGTATCTTGGAAAGTAACAACCAGTTAAAATAGTAAACATGGATTACTGAATTTTGAGGGGCACTGGCAACTCTGCAGGACTGGCTTAGTTAGGTCAAGCACCAACTTCCTGAGCACAGTGGTTGATCAAAACTTTTGAAGAGGTGAGGGCCACATTTGCTTCTTTTAACTGGCTCCATCCAAATCAGTAGCTAAACCTATGCCTCTCACTCATAAAACCATCCATGAATGGAATGCAACCTTCACAGAAAATACTGTTTGGCTATGAGATCATACTCAGGTGCTTTTTTTTTCTAAGGCAATGTGACCAGGGACTTTCCTCAGTACTGGCTATTTCATGAAGAAAACACCAATTTCTTCACCACTGGCTACATTTTTCTGAGCACCAAGCCTGTTATGACTCCCTCTGGTAGCAGAACAAATAACTCGCCTACACAAAACATACCAAGCCCAAACCCATGTTCACTTTTGAAACTTCCTTCTTAAAACTTTAAAACCATAAACATCATTTCTTAGTATCTTTACTGCAGTTGTGTATGATTGAGCATCAAAGTCTAAAATTCTCCGGTTTTACCTTTTCTGATCCAGTGCTACAGATACAAATCTCACGGAGTTCACGGTTGCTAGGGTTAAATTCTGATCACAGAACCAGGAGAAATAATCCCATCCACAGTGGCCAAGGACAGAGCACCAAATGAAAAGAACACAGCCAGGTATCAACTTACAGCCACTCCCATGTTTCTGAAATGTCAACCTGCCAGGGCCCCCAAAATAGATTTGTTGTTATGCCTTATTTTAAAAATTAGAAACCTCATTTTAATTTGAGATAGCAATCCATCTAAAGCAGCAACCAATCTAAAAATTTGAAGTTACCAAAAATTCAACCTCAGCTTCCTTAAATCACTTAACTGGAGTTGGGAGTTGGGGTCAAAATGGCTAAAAGCCCTTTATCAGGGAAAATAAATCTTGTATTTAAATTGCACCTCTTCCTAAGCAACTTTTTGTTGTTTTTCACTTCTCTCCAAACCCCGCATCCACAATTCTAAAAAGTATTATGTTTAAAGGAATTACCAAAAGTTTAAAAGAAGAGCAAAAGGTAATCGACTTGTAATGACAAAAGTAAGCCACCTCTTACCTACAAAAGCATAGGAGCAGACATGGAGACAGGTCTTCTGTCTATAGCTAGTAGCAGGTAGTGGTATAAAAGTATGCATCCAACTGACCTTTAAAGACTTCGCAAGACAAGACCGACACCCATTCCGACTCCAGTTTCAGCTTCAGTCTCTAACCCAGTGAGAAGTTTTATTCAAGTAGCTTATTTCCACTCAGCAATGGTGGTTTCTCACTGCTGTCTCTGGACATGGTTACGCATAGATGGAACAAGCGACTATGTGAGCAATCTGCACGGTGCAGCTGCTTCACTAAGATAAGCAGACACAAGGTCTGCCTGTGACAGCAGCTCAGCAGACTGGGCTTGGGCGGAAATCCTGTATCCTATCCCTTGTGCTGTGCAGGGTCCTGAATTCTCAGACTCTGTCCCAAAGTAATAAGCAACAGACCTGGAAGTCTATTCCTCAGGCAGGAAAAAGAGGGAGCACACACCCCAAACTTAATCAACGACCTAATACCACCATTTTAGATGTTAATTTAAGACAGTACTTCTTAAAAAACTTAAAAAGTTGTTCCAGAAACAACTCTGACTTTAAATTTGCCCACAACAGATTAGGCTGACACAAAAGAGTGTTTCAAACCTGTAAATAAACACATTCTTTTTAGTACTATGTTCTTTGGTTCTAAAGAAAAAAAGCAAAATTCCTTCAATATCTAACATCATCTCAGATCTAAGTTCTGTCTTCCAGATTTAGAAAATGTAATGGCTCCAGTGTGACAGACAGTATAAATGTAGGCTTAAAAAAAACTTTGTGTCTATAATATAGGAAGTAAATTCTGTCCAACTGAAGATGACGTGACTCTGACAGTAATGACTATTAATGTGACAACTTATACCAAAAAGCAGGCAAGACCTTAAAACAACAAAGATGTCTGCATTTTTACCAGTACTTAAGAGACAACGAAACATGCTTCTTGTGCTGTTAATTTCATAATATACTTTGCCTACCTGCTGCTGGCTCAGGCGTGTGGATAGGCAGAATAATTTTCCCAGGTTCTTCCCTTCCAACAATACATTCTTCAAGGTTCCCAGAGGCTTCTTGAGTACTATTCATCTTCGGTGTCTCCCCAGGTGAGAAAGGACTTATTTTCTCTGTAGAAACATTCTGGACCTGCTTAGTCTGAAGGTCTGAGTCAGGACTGGGCAGTGATATATTACTGATTTCTCCTTTGATTACCAGTACTCTGGAGGCCTTGACCTGCTCAATGACAGCTTCCACTATACGAATGGCAGTCTCTTCTATTGGGTCTGCTCCGATAGGCATATGTGCAGCTTGGGTTGGGACCATGCAAGATGGAAAGGTAGCACTGCTTTTCTCTCCTGGGCCTGATGCCTGTGTGACTTCCTTCATGTCAGTTGGGAGACCACTATCATCAAGAGCTGGGAACCCTGTCTCTGTAGGGAGGTCTCTGGCAAGAGGCTGCAGTATCTCTTCATCCAGTGGCACCTCCTTGGAGTTACCCAGGGCAGGGCTGAGCTCTGCTCCTTTCAGCTTCCCTCTCTTACAATCAAGAGGTACCATCTCTGGGGTTGCAGCTCCCCGTAAACCAGCCACACCTTTGTCTGGTAAAGCTTCTGACAGACTTGGAGTCATATGCATCTTCTGGTTCAACAAACACTCTGAAACTGGAATGTCTCTGGTGTAATGTGTTGTGTCCTTTCTTCTGGGCTCTGGAGGACCTTGCAGAGCATTAACCACTACAGTATCCACCATCACATTTCCATTTACCTCACAAGCATTAGTTTTCCCTTGAAATTCAGAGGTCTTCACTCCAACATCCAAAGTGAAACGCTGATTGCAATTAAAAGCCTCAGATACATTCTGCGGTGAACCTGGCAACAGAGATGAGCTGTTCTGCTCTGCACCCGAGGCTTCCTGCCTTGCACTTGCAGCCAATCTTGCTCCTGGTGGTACCAGGCTCTGCACAACCCCACCTTCAGTCAGCAGGGAGACTTGAGAGGCCACTTCCTCCTTATGCTTAGTTTCAGTCTTTAGACAGGCAGAGGGCGTGTCGGGTGAATTACTCTGTTGCAGTGCATTGTCCTCTGCACAGACAGCTAAGACAGATTTTTCACACAATTCTGGTGTCTCTTGCCCAGAAGGTGATGGTCTCTGGTCTTCCCCTGACATTTCTGAAGAAAGCCTGTCTTCCTTATTGAAAGAACACAGCACTGCTTTATTCTTGTCATCTTGTTCCTGAACTGCAGAGCTTTCTAGAGCTACCAGATTTTTCCCTTCTTCAGGCAGAACTGAGTCAGAGGCCAAAACAGCTTTATCCGTACTTGGCTGAGAAGAGTCAGTCAGAACTTCAGGAGTTGCTGGGCCAGGACCCTCATGTTCTCCACCAAGGCCTGTGGGACTGATATTCCCCATGCTCAGCTGAAGCTCTATAGGAGCAGAAGGTGTGGACAGGATGGTCACCCCGTCTTGTAGTTTATCAGAATCATTCAAATCTCCTCCAGCTGGGCCATCTCTACAAGCTATAGTTCTATGTAGCTGGTGAGTTGCTGTTCCTTTTTCTTTCTGGGAGGGGACAAGAGAAAGTGCGTCATCTTTGGTTACTGATTCACTGCCTGGACTGCCTGCCAGAGAGAAAGTGCTGCCTGGTGGGACTGCCTGGTCTGGCACTAGTCTTTTCTCAGTTTGAGGGACAACTGGAGGGAGATGTGAAACATTCTCAAACATATTTGTTAGAGGTGTATCTTGTTTCAAATATTTTCTTTGGTCCTTTGTATCTAAAACATTGAGAGGACAAAAATCTACACATTCCTGGGTATTTATCACAGCATCAGAAGTGACTGTGTCAGTTTGTGGGTCCTCCAGGAAGAGGGCAGTGCACAGATCTTTTCTGTTTGGCTGCTGTATTGTGCTTTCAGGCAGGCTAATTAAGTCACTGCAATGTTTTACAACCAGCTCACCATCGGAAGTCACTATGTTCTGTTGACCTGTAGACTCAGCACAAAATATACCCACCCCAGCTGTAGAACAAAGCCGTGACTGGCTGCTTTGGCTTTGAGCTTGCCATGAATTTGATCCTAATTCTTGGTTTGGCATCCCATCTGGTTTTATCCTAGAAAAGGTTAAATCCAAGGGTGCTGGTGCCTCACATTGTCCTGCTAGGGGAGTGTCAGGTTCTGGTCCGTCTGAAGTCATGTCTTCTGCAGCAGTCGGAGATACCAGAGAGTTCTGATCAACTATAGCATCAGTTCTGTCCTCACAGCTTCTCTTCTGAGTTTCCATTCCTATTTTTTCAGTGAGGATTTTCCCAGGACTTAATTCAAGTGACGACTCAGCAGGCTTGTTGGCACCCAGGGCCCTGGCGGCAGAGACATTGTTAAGCATACTGGCTTTGTCCACAGGTTCACAAACAACTTGAACATCATATGCCCCAGATGTGCTAATATTAGAATTCTCAAATCCTTCCTTTGTACTTTCTCCTACTTGATGTTTATTGTTTTGGATAGTAGCATCTGGGTTCATTTGACTATGTTCCAGTTTCCCTGCACTCTCTGGGGCACTAGCACCTGTTGATGAACTGTCTGCTACCTCCTTTCCAGAAGAAAGCTGGCATGCACCTGGCTCTGTTACCATGTCTCCCTGTAGCACACTGCCCCCATTGCTCAGTGATTCTTGATCTGTAGTCACTCTGGAAGATTTTGTTCCAGTTTCCTCATTTCTGTTTCCACAGGACGGAAGGCCTTCTGTGCCCTTTACTCCACAGTCAGGAATGCTCTGAAGACAGCTGTTTTGGTAAGATATAGATCCAGAGTCCACAATAGATGCTGGCTCCACCTCTTCCCCTTTTCTCTCCACGCCTTTATTTTTCTTCTTATGAGAACAGACTGCATTCTCTTCCTCAACCACACTTGACAAATCACAGGAACTTTCAAACTGCCCCACAGAGCTCCCTTGGCAGCATGGAGTACTCGTAGCCTCTTCAGAAGAAAGCTGCTGACTGTCCAAAGGCTCTGATGCACAGGGTAGGGATTGGCCACCCGTCTCTGGGGCACTGGGCAGACAAGCAGACTCTTGTGTTGTCACCATCAGGGGCATAAGATTGTCCATCTGCTTGATGTTTGTTTTCTAGGAGGAAATGAAAGATAATTTTTTAAACCGGCCAGGAGATGAAAGATAATTTTTAAAATCGGCCAGGAGCAGTAGCTTATCAGGCTATAGTCATAAAGCTTTGTAAGTATGCCTGCTTTTCTAAACTCTTCTTTCTCTTTTCTAAGCATGCTTTCTCTAACATCTTGGGCTTCTTCAACATTTTGGGTTGCCTTGTTCTTTTTCTAAAGCTCCCCCTCTACCATGTGGCTGCTAATAACATCATGTGTCTGTCCTCCATGCTGGCTTAAAATGGCATGGGTTTTTTCCATTTTTCTTCCCTTCTCCTCCTGCAGATCCTGCTAAGATTTACCGCTTGCCTGCCCTGGGGGTGTCCTGATAAAATTGTCCTCCAACTTCAAAAAATAAAAGAGAAAAGTGGCCATGAGAAAAAGATGTTATTGATACCTGTAAGCAAAACCCCACTGGAAAAAACTCACTACTTTTCCAGCCCTTCTAAGTTCAAATGATACACTAATCAAGACAAATTTTCTTTCCTCTCTGTTACTATCTTCTCCAATATCTGTGTATCCATTGTGATATTAAGTATTACTCAGAATATACACAGTGGCTAATTTCCATTCTATTTTAGGAAACAAAAAAATTAAGCCTCAGAAACCTTATTTTAAGAAAGCATGACAAACCTTCAAATAACAGCTAAGAAGGATCCTTAGGTGTCTTTACAGGAGTACTCTAAGTCTATCTGCCTCATATACTCAAGTAAAACCAAAGCCTAACCAGTTTCATCAACTCTTTTCAATCAAAAGATGTAACCAGGTACTCATGTGCTTAAAACAATATCTTTTAATCCCCCAAATATGCACAGCCCAACTTACCTACTTACATTAGGTTCAGAATGTCAACAGGGAAACAAGAGATACTATTGGGCTGTTTGATAAAAGTGGTTCTTCTGGTATCCAATACTGAATATTAAATAAATGAGAGCATATAGTGCTATTATCAAACTTTTAAGTAATGTCAGAGGGTACTTTGGCTATTGCAAAAAAAAAAAAAAAAAAAAGCTATTGCAGCCTTAAAAATCTTTAGATAATTTAGTTTTGTTTGCTTATTTTCTGAGACAAGGTCTTACTATGTAGTCCTGACTAACTCTGGAACTTGCTATTTAAACCAGGCTGGCCATAAACTTGTGCTCCTTCTTTTTCTGCCTCTTGAGTGCTGTGATTACAGACCAACATCACCATGCACAGCTTAAGAGTTATTTTTTTAAGTAAACAAATACAGTCAATAAGAGAAAGATTTAAAACAATCACAGTCCATCAGTCTAAAAGAAGAAACACAATACTGTTATATAAATAGTAACAGTAGCAAAAAAACATTTTTTAAAAAACTAAATAAAATGCATGATTAATCAAATAAATTATGCAAAAGCGGGAATGGAGAGCTGGGTGTGGTAGCTCACGCCTTTAACCTAGTCACTCATAAGGTAGAGGCAGGTCTACACAGTGAGTTCCAGGCCAACTGGGGAGACCCCACACTCCCCCAGGGACTAGAGAGGATGGCTCAACAGTGAAGAGTAAGTATTATTGCTCTTGCAAAGAACCCAAGAGTTCAGGTTCAAACACCCACATTGGGCAGCTCACAACAGTCTGTAACTCCAGCTCTAGGGGATCAGACACCCTCTCCTGGACTCTGTGGGCACTGCACATTCCCCACCTACCAGATGCACATAATAAAAAATGAAATCAACTTTTTTAAAAATGCAAAAATATGTATATGCCAACAAGGCTCAGGAAAAATTAGATAACCAAATTAGTTGAATCTTCAGTGAATTTATAACACTATTTGCTTAGGACATAATTATTTTATTTATTTTTATTTTATGTGTATGAGTGTTAGTGCCTGATGTATGTAAGTGCACCCATGTTGTGCAATGCCCACCGAGATCAGAAAAGGGCATTCGATTCCTCTGGAACTGTAGTTACGGACAGTTGCTGGCAGCTATGTACATGCTGGGAATCAAACCCAGCTCCTCTGCAAAAGCAATCAGTGCTCTTAACCACTGAGCCATCTCTCTGGGCCAAGACATAATTATTTTAAAACATGTTTTGCTGTCCATTTACTTTTGATCTACTGCAATAATTTTATACATGTCTACTATCACCTACTGTCTCATTCATCTGTTTAATTTGTACATATATAGAGTAGTATGCCATCAGATTCTTCCTAAATTCTTACTAAAACTACTGTTAAAGTTTGCATACTAGAGTAAAATGTGCTATTCTCAAAAAAGTCTTTCTATTATAGTATACAAAGAAAAAAGTGTCTGTTGTGTTACTTAGAGTATTCAAAATTTGCTTGTTTCTATTCCTCCTAAAAATTATGACAGCAAGTCACTATATTTAATGAAAGGTAAACACTGCAGACCAGAGAAACACCTAGGTGGTAGTGCCTGAGGAATTCTGGAAGGTCCTAACACACAATCTCTCACATCTTATTTCTCATGTTTTACTGCTAACCATTCCAAGTAGCTTTGAAATGTGAAGGCTGATTTTTTTTTTCAAGTAGATTATCATTTGTCAAATAAGAATTATAAGGGGAGTGGTAATTTACTAGTAGTCTACTCAAAGGAAATGACAACTTGAAACACACATGATTCAGAAAGGCAGAGGAAGGCATTTCATATAATCCTAGTATAGATTTGGGGACTACATGTTTCAGAAATAATGCCTGCTTTCAGAGAGGCCTCTGGCCTTGAGCTGACCCTAGCTGACCTTCAATGAAATTATTATCAAACTGTTTTGAAATCAAATTAGCTTTGAAATAAACCGAGTGGAAAAATTATCTAAACTTAGCTTCTCAGCTATGGCCAAGAGAGATGCATCCATATGATGCCTCTATTATCTACAATAAATGTTACCAAGGTGTCTGTATGGTAATAATTGTATATTCAAAGCTTGAGTGGATTATAAAATCTTAACTTCTTTTTTTTTGGTCTTTTTGAGACAGGATCTCCCTGTAGCCCCAGCTGTCCTGGAACTCACTATGTAGACCAGGCTGTCCTTGAACTCACAGAGATCTGCCTGCCTCTGGCTCCTGACTGCTGGGATTTTAAGATGATCTTTCTATCAACTACTAATGTAAATCAAGTAGCACTATCATCACTCACTAAAACAGCTGTGAAAAAGCTTTACTGATGAGTAAATTTCATTCTTGTACTTTAGCAACAAACTTAGAAGCTGGTTTGCCTCTTTTACTTCTAAAAAATTAAACCAGGGGGCTGGAGAGATGGCTCAGTGGTTAAGAACACTAATTATTCTTGCAGAAGGCCCAGGTTCGAATCCCAGCACCCACATGGCAGCTAACAACTGTCCGTAACTCCAGTTCCAGGGGATCCGAAAGCCTATTCTGTCCTCTGCCAGCATTGCACGAAATGGGTGCACTTACCTACATGCAGGCAATACATGTGTACGCATAAAATAAAAATAATAAATAAAACAATATATATAAATAAATAAATCTTTAAAAAAAAGAAAAAAAGAAAAAATTAAACCAAGCATAGACAAATTTCTTTTTATGCCAGGAAAATTTGGTTCTGGTTGCTGCATGCTTCTGCGTCTGCAATGTGTATGAGTATCATTCATTACTTCAGAGATTGGGAAGGGTTTGAAGTTTAAAAATCTCAGCCTTCTGGGCTAGCAAGATGGCTCAATGGGTAAAAGTACTAGCCACACAAACCTGCGGAATGAATTTAATCCCATGAATCTCCAACTGAAGGTGAAAACTGTCCTCTAACCTCTACATACTTGCCTGTGGCACAAGCATGTGTGCATTCATACACATACACATACATACATACATATACATACACATACACACACGCACACAAATAATAATAAAAAGAATTTAAAATTTTTCATCTCTCTATTGCTACAATAGCTAATGCTAGTTCTGTATCTTAAGTGGCAACATTAAATACTACTATTGCTTTACAGATTTCACCATCTTTTGTGGAAACATTTTTATGTCTTAATTACAGCAAGATTCACTGGGAGAGGTAGGCAGACATACACACAGACCTCTAACTGAAAATGAAAACTTTTCCTTACCATTAGTTGCTGTTGGATAGTCATAAGTTTAAAAATATGTCCAGTGCAACTGTCACCATGAAATTGAGGTTCATGATGCGATTCAGATTCAGAAGTCAATGTATAGATGTCCAATTCTCGATGATGCCTCACAGAACAGTCTCCATAAGGGATTTCATAGGATAAACTGCTCCAGGAGTCTGGTTCGCCAGCATTCTCCCTGCAAGTAAGCAATTTGTCTTTAACATATAAACTCTATCTTCCAGGCACAGGTTTAACCTTCTAAGATATTACATTTCTGATTCTTCTCTGAGGCTCCGGAGCACAATACTGATTTATATAGATTCTCAGAAATTCAGGCATTAACAAATGTCTCTATCCTCTTTACAAGAAAACAGAAAGGGCTTAAATGAAACCTACCAAAAGATTCCCTAAGGATATATTTTGATCAAGACAAAGAGAAGTCTGAGATTTAAAACAGTTAATATTATGCTTACAATAAAATAATCAAGAAGTCAGGAATGGTGGGGCATGACTTTAATCTCTGTACCTTGCAGGCAGAAGCAGGTGGATCTCTGTGTGTTCTAGGCCAGCTTGATCTACACAGACAGTTCTAGGCTAGCCAGTGCTATACAGTAAGACCCTGCCTCTAAATTACATACATACATACATACATACATACATACATACATACATACACGGTAGTTGTAGTATAAGGAAGATGGTTCCAGCCTGATATTCAACAACAGCAAGACCTATTAAGAGTGACTTGTAAATAGATTATGCTATATGCTAACAAAAATCAGTTTTATTAGGAAGGGAAGAACCAGTCATTCTAATCCCTGCAAGGTTCCTCCTTTGTAAAAAGAGGTGGAGGAAACACCATTAAATTTCTTGAAGTCAACTACACCCAGAAAACCTACAATGCCGTATTATACTATTCTCATCAATATAATTATAAAATCCCATTTTAACGGAAGCTCTTGGTTCTAGGAATTTCTTTTTTTTTTTTTTTTAATTTAAAAAACAAAAAATCTGGTTATGTAGCTCAGTGGCCAAGCACTTGCCTACCATCTGAAAGGCCCTGGGTTGAAATCTCAGCACCACAACAAAATATAAAATAATAAAATAAACTTTGTTCAATTCCTATCATCATAAATATATAACATATAAATAAAGGTGACACTGTTCAGACATAACAAGAATTTCTAGCACAGGTCTCAAAACATGAAATTATTTTTCTGGTAACTTTAGGAAACATGAGGTTGAATAAGGCAGGCAGACTTCATTGGAATCATTTTTAAAATAAATGAAAGCAGAAAGAGTAACACGTTCTCTTTACTCAACTTTCTGCTATTATATCCACTTGATTTGTTCAAGTGGATTTCTTCTATAAAGAAGAAATCTCTCATTTCACCTTTGATGTCACATGCTACATCCAATGTCCATAATGTCTGCTTGCAATGAATGCATCTACTATATTAGTTTTATACTCTAGGAAGGAATTCCTGAGCTAAGATAAACAGGGATGGAGTGCACAGTGGTATAGCATACAATCTTACAGTCTCAATTACTGTACCCTGGCACACATTCAAGTTAAGAAGCCTCTTCTACATTCAACAGAGCACTAATCCTTGGTGTCATTGTCCTTTCTTCTTAGTCTGATATAATGCATAATGCACACAGTTGAGATTTCTGAATTCAAATCTCACTACTGAATTTCTTAGCAATATGATGTTATTAAAGTTTCTTAGAGGCTGGAGAGATGACTCAGTGGTCAAGTAACACTAACTACTCTTACAGAGGACTCAGGCTTGGTCCCCAACACCCTGTGGCTAACAACATCTGTAACTCAAGTTCCAAAGAATGCAACATCCTCTTCTGGCCTCCACAGGCACTGTATTCAGGTGGTATACTTATATGCAAGCAAAACATTCATATAAAAATTTTTAAAAATTAATCCTTAACTTCTCTGGATCTGAATTTCATAATTTGCACATAGGAACGTGACATTTTAAATACTATTTCAAAAACGGGATATAATGAAGAGTTATTTTTACAGTACTTAGCATAGGCAAGGGACATGATGGTACTGTCTGTTACTCCTCCTGTTTTCACTAGGTCCATCCAGCATGTTTTACAATTCCCAAAGCACAGGGTTTCTTTATGTAGAAAGACCACACTTTCTATTTTAAAGTCACTTTCTTTTTTCACTCTACTTTGGACTTGCAGAGTAACTACTTACTATTGTTTTAAATAGAAATACTTCCTGTATCTACCTTTAATAAAATTTCCCTTAACCCATTTATCTTGGAAGTATACACAAATATTTTATTGTAACAAAACTAAGTCTGGCAAGACACAAAAGCGTACTACAAATACACTAAAAATTCTGGCTGTTTGACTTGGTGAATTCAGAGGCCCTAGCTAAGAGTTCTAAAAAGCAAATGCAAAGGAGGACTATAGATGAAGGAACTTAAATACTGCATAAATGTCTACAGAGACTTTTAGCACTTTCTCTACCCCCTTTAAATCCTAGTGAGTGAACTACCATCATTATAAAAGTAAAGAATATTTCACTATTAATTGTGGCAAATACGTAGTACCTATTACTGTACATTACTACATTTATCAGTACTGAACTCTCTTAAATTGTCACGTTCAAACTTGAAAGCATAAAAGGCTGATGTCATGGCTACCTTGAAACTTAACAATCTTCCTGTCCACAGTGGTTTGCATTTTTCTAACATTCTTCCAAACCTCGAATCATAGCATAGTTTGAGGAACACTCTCTTTCTTTTGAGCTTGGTTAGAGTGTTGCAGTGTAATCAGCTATTTCCTCATCTTTAACCCCAACGAAGGACAAAGACTCATCATCTCAACTGCTAATTTCCATTACTCTGGATATATTATAGGAACTCAAATATTTATTAGGACTCTACCTCAGGGTAAAAATAAGAACTGTTTTCTATTTTCCCCCAAGACGTTTAGGTGGTTTCAGAGGATCACTCTGCGTATAGCCTAAAGAAGCAATTCTTCTGTTACTGAAGATACTGAGCAGACCTGGCTTAAAAAGCATAGGTGGTAGGGCTGGAGAGATGGCTCAGCGGTTAAGAACACCGGTTGTTCTTGAAGAAGACCTGGATTCAAATCCCAGCACCCACACGGCAGCTAACAACTATCCATAACTCCAGTTCCAAGGGATCCAACAACCTCTTCTGTCCTTGGCCGGCATTGCACTTACCTACATGCAGGCAATACATGCATACACATAAAATAAAAATAATAAATAAACTAGAAAAAAAACATAGGCGGCAAAAAGAGACCAAAAAGTATTAATAATCACATCCATCAGGGGAAAATTACTTCGAAGATTATTAATGAATAGGTGATAAAAAGTGAATGACTATTAGATCACTGTGTTCTATTACTAATTTCTTACCCCCCCTTCATCTTCCTTTCTCTTAGATATCAATATGTGGCTCAAGTTGGCCACATATTCTTCTGTTTTGACTGGCCAAGAGCTGAGATTACATACATGTGCCATCATGCTGGGTCTGAAATGACCAATTTTGATAAATGCACTGTTTCATGAGGGAATGGTTTTATTCTTATGAAATATAGGGTGAAACAGTTAAGAAAGGGTAGTGATATTTGCAACTTACTCTCAAAAAAACTTAGTACAATCTACATACCTATGTGTATACACACACACACACACACACACACACACACACACACACACACACACAGAGTCACAAAGCAAATTTAACAAAAGGTTAGCAACTGGTGGATTTAGATGAAGAATATACAGAAAGTCATTATATTTTTCCATCTTTTAATTATAAAAAGTTAAATAAAAAACAATTTAAAACATGCAATGGTGGTATCAATTCTTTCATTCTATGACTATTATTTACTTAAGCCAGAAGAAAAAAGTATTATTTGGGTATTTCTAAGATGCAAGCAACCCTGACATGTACTTTTAAGTGTACATTCCAGTATCCACTGGTTTTAGTTTTGAAAATCAGAAATTAACATTCAAATCGGTTGAAAGCTTTTACTATAATAAATTTTAGAGCCCCAAATATAAAGATTACAAAAGAATCTGTCTACAAAATGGAATATCAGCTGCAAATATTTTTGAAAAGGCCATACAATGTGGAAGTATCATCCAATAATGAAATAAAACACATCTCATAGTTATGGCATTATGAACAATATTACTGCATATAATCCTTTTTTTAAGTAAGTTGATTTCATATCTGTACATAGTCATAGCTGTCCTCCTTCACATGTGGACTATAGGCCATAGGTTGGGTAATCCTTTGACATGTTATAGCAGAAAAATTTACTTGTTATTTTTTAAAAACTATTTAATAACCACATAATTAGAAGAAACATTTTATGACAACAGCATTGACATATTCAATAACAATTTCCAGAGCTAAGATGCATCTGTTTCAAAATTGGCTGTAAATTTTTAGGTTTACAGTTGAATTAATACAGTTATACAATATTGTACTCAGTATAAACCCTTTAAGACATAAAATTATATGAGGTTTTAACCTTTGAAAAAGATCTCCATTTCATTATTAAAATACACAGTTTCATACAGAAAAAGTCATTTTTAATGCAATTGACACTAAGATGTTTGCACATGCATTTCTAATCCCTCTATATATAATCTTATTTATTTAAAAACAGTAACTTTCCTGGGCCTGGAGAGATGGTTCAGCTGTTAAGAACACCAGCTGCTCTTCCAGAGACCTGGATTTAGTAACCAGCAACCACATGACAGCTTACAACTCCAATTCCAAGGGATCTGATGCCCTCTTCTGGCCTCAGCAGGCATCAAGCACACGTACATACATACACGCAGGCAGACATTTGTACACGCGAAATAAAAATACATAAATTTTTTTTTTTTTTTTAAATCTGGGGCTGGAGAGATGGCTGAACAGTTAAGGGCACTGGCTGTTCTCAAAGAGGATCAGGGTTCA
This sequence comes from Nannospalax galili, assembly GCF_000622305.1. Classification (NCBI taxonomy): domain Eukaryota; kingdom Metazoa; phylum Chordata; class Mammalia; order Rodentia; family Spalacidae; genus Nannospalax; species Nannospalax galili. The sequence continues at coordinate 1,835,072 of NW_008355272.1, forward strand.
GTTCCCAACACCCACATGGCAGCTAACAGCCATCTGTGATTCCAGTTCCAGGAGATTCAATGCCTTCTTCTACCTTCCATGGGCACTGTACAACACAGTTGTACTTACATACATGCAGGCAATACACTTATACACATAATAAAAATAATAAAAATTTTTTTAAATTCCCTCTGGCTGTCCTACCCACATTAGACAACAAACATGGAGAGTCACTTCAAAGGAACACAATAAAAATAAACTAGGATGACAAAACAGTCTGACCTTGGAATTGTCTTGTCTCAGACTCCCTAGATTTGGTCACCATACCCAGTCTGGACATCAGGACTTTATAAGACTCTCCACAGTTTAAAATTTTTTTTTTTAATTATGGAGGGTATGTGCGTGTATGTGCGCATGAGTGCACACGCCTGAGAGGGTGAGATGATCTCCTGGAGCTGAAGTTACTGGTGATCATGAGCTGCCCAACATGGATGCTAGGAATCACAACTTGGGTCCTCTGCAAGTTTAGTACTACTCCAGCATAGAGTTACCTCTAATCCTGAGACCAACACCAGGTTCTCAAATAAGACTGTCATCTATGAAACAATAAGGATTAACCAACCTCTACTCATTCGGTAATATACTTTCTCTTGCTAACTGTGGTGGCCTCCAGATGACTAAGGTTATCTAAGTGATTATAGGCTATAAGCAGCTAAATAGTTATATCTATTTAATTTTTCTTAGATTTACAGCTGACTTCTAGACACAGGAGCTGGGGTACTTAGTAAGCTGTATGAAATAAAAAATCTGCACTCTGCTTAGATTAAAAAATCTAATTTCTGACTTCCCAAAAATTTAACAATGGCTTGGTGCTAACTGGAAGTCAAGTCATAACATAAGTAATTAATACAAATTTTGCATGGTATATATATTGTAACTGGTAAAACATACATGAGAAACATAATGGGTATTAACTGAAGAGACACAATTTACTGGAGATACAAACTGCCCACAGAGATGTCTACCTGACATTTTACATTAATAAATGTGACCTTCACACAACAACAAAAGGAGGTGGTAGTAAATTACTACAGTAGAGTATGTACCAAGTTAATTTCATGGAATAGGACTTACTATTGCATCTTTCCATTTGTTTATACTTCTCTCATTTGGAATGTATTATGTGCAATTTACATTTACATATGTTCTGATAGATTTTAACTTTTATAATATTTGTGTATATTTTATCATAATAAGTTACCTACATATATTTTATATACTCATGAAATCCTTTTCTTAATATTTTCAATGTTTTCAGACTAGGAGCTTAGAGTATGTCAAGTTGTTGCAAACCTAAAAACATAAAATAAAAATAAAAAAGCAAATCTGCATATAGGTATATAGGTGGGTCAAGGTCAACTGTGCATTTGGAAATGAAAATGATTATCTCCAAAAATGTGTGCTTCTTTGCCAGACAGTCCAACTTGCAGCCTGCAGGCCACAAGCATCCCAGTGTCACTATAAATGCAGTCCTTCAACACCATGGCAGATGATAATATCATCTTGCAATGCCATACCATGATAGTGACAGGCATATGGGAATTATTTTAACATTAGCACTTTGGTCAAAATCAAGTGAGAGGATGGAGAAAGAGAAACATGAACTAATTTGTTGAAGCTTGAAAAGAAAATCCCAACAGAATAACATAATTTCAGACTGATACAAAGGCCAAGAATAAAGTCCAATGTATAAGCATAGAGAAGGCCAGCAGGCATGACTTCAAAATGCCAAGTTAGCTTTTTAGCTTTCCCATGAAGGAAAAAACCAAAACATAATCAAACATCAGTACTTACATTTACCAATTTAAATGACTTAATCATAGAGAACTAAATGCTCAATCTCTTCTAGCTTTATTGAAATTCACTTGAAACAATGACAGATTAAGCGCTCAATATGAATCTGTAACTTCACCATAATGAATAAAAATCACCTAATTAATAATTTTCCATTTATGAAGACTGTACAATTTTGTAAATAAACAACTTGTTGCAGAAATCAATACCTTTAATTATAAAGGTCATTATCATTCTGTAAACTAGCTATTCCACTTGAGGAAATACAAAATTCTGACAGGACCCTATTTTCAGTCAGAATGTTTACTTGACAATGTATCAGGTCACTAACTGATGAACAGCCCAATAAGCTTTTAGAGACTTTGCATATTTTTACATAGCCCATGGATGCAATTCAGCTCTTTTCATAATTAACTGCTAAAACAGATTAATCTTACCTAGCAGTTAGACTAATAAAATAATTCAGAATAAAGACACAATGCTTATTTTACAAACGTCATTTTCATAGCTTCTCTAATCTGCTGCTTTTGCAGAAACAGGCAACACTATTTTTCCCAATTAATAACACTCTACAATAGATTAGGTAAAGTAGAAGAGAATTTCTCATTTAAGAAGAACCAGGATTCTTTTTTCTTTTTTAATTTCCGATTCACCACAGGAATAAAAACTCTAAAAACAAGCTTTTGGGAAGATGAACTGTAATGTCAACAGACCTTGGGGGTGTGGTTACTAACAAGACAGAGAAAAAGCATAGCATCAGATGGCACCTCAATGTGGTATCAGCTTTGGATCGATGAGACAAGATTTCATTTTTCTCTCAATGAGAGATTATGAATGTGCAAATTTTAAGAAAAAGAAAATAAGGATCTGGAGGGGTGGCTGTGGAGGAGTTAAGAGCATCTGCTGTTTTCACAGAGGACCAGGTTCAATTCCCAGCAATCCACATGGCAATTCTGTTGCCCTCTTCTGAACTTCTCGGGCATTATACACATACCAGCATACATACAGGCAATCAAAACACTTGTATAAATTAAAATAAATAATTTTTTTTAAAAAAGAAACATTTCAAAAAGTATGTAGAAAAGGGAAGAAGAAGTAGGAATAATAGGCACATTTTTTGCCAAATATTAAATCTTTTGCTTCTCAGATATGTTCCACCACAACAAGATAGCATTCTGACCCTCTCTGTTCAAGAAAAGCATATATACTCTAAAAGGAAATGCATTTCTTTAGAATGTTGACTTACTCTGTATAAACCATAAAGTGCAAGTCCAAATCTTATGAATCAGGAACAGGACTGGGTCAAAACATGAAATAATTACTGTAATTCCTCAGTATCTGAAAATATGTTAGGTTCTTGTATGAGTATTTGTTGCAAATGTTCATACTGGTCGTTTTATATTATGTATAAAATGTCTGCAAAATCTTGTTGAAAAGCTAGCACAGGGATAACACGTCATAATAAGTGTACTATACCTGAAACCCAGTTTTTTCTACTGTTTTCAAACTAAAATCCCAAGATACCTCAAATTACTACATTTCTGGCAGATCAAAGTTAGTCTAAAGTATACATTTATTTAAACCTTCAGCAAATATCCATGCAGTATTTACTATATGGACTTAAGATGCTGGTAGGATACTGATCAAGAACCAAGAGAACCAAGGTTCCTCCTGAAATACAGCCTGTATTACAAAGGGGCACAATTTGGATTCTTCACATAGGTGGTCAAGAAAAGCTCGCAGAGGTGCCATGACAGCAGATCTGAATGACAGGAAGGAATCAGCAAGTGGAGTTCATTGGACAGAAAACATCAGGGAACAAGCACAGCAGATACAAAGAACCTATGGTGACAATGAGCAAATACTCACCAATGACCAGTGAGACCAGGGCCAGTGTAGCAGTGCAAGGAAAGCAAAGGGAATGGGGGAAATGTACATAAAACGAGGTCTGAGAGTTGTATCTAAAAGCAGTTGTGAGCCCTGGTGGGAACACGGACTTTATTCTAGTGGTGGTGATAGAATAGTAAGAGAAGGCAGGCAAAAAGAAGAAAAAATCAAAATGAGGAAGCTAACAAAATTAAGTACTTAATATGGAACCAGACCGTATTAGCCATCTTTAATACTTACAACTCTGGGGCTGGTATCAGTATGGTACATTTACATGTAAAGAAACGTAGATCTGAGAGGTAATTTACCGCAGAATATTCAGCTAGTTGATCAAAAGGTCAGAAACTGTACAGACTCAACTGTAAAACTGTATGCCCCTTCTCACTTATACAATTACCTACTGCTACAGTAGTTTAAAATCACGACTGTCTTCAAATTACACAGAAGTTGATATAATATGGAATGTACATCAACCAAGTAAATTAGGTATTTGTTTCCATATATTTTATAGGATCAATAGCAAGTTTTTCAATTTTAGAATAACATAAATAAATTAGAGGACATTCTCTAGAGATAAAGTTATAGCACCCAAATTGACCATCCATGATAACTTCAGTGTTTAAGTATGTGGGGAAACAAAATTCAGTAAGTCTTCAGTAGATGCCTACTAATTCCCAGCATCCTAGCTGCTATGCAGTAGTGAGCAACCAACCCACCTCTCCTGCCTTCTCACCTTGCCTACCATGCTGCAACTCCAGAAAAAAAAAACAACTGAGGCTTACTGCTAACATATGTAAAACTCCATCAAATTAACTACACAGAAAAACAGTTTTCTGGACTAAGAACACTACTCATTCAGAGGAAGTTCAAAGTTGCTTCTCGTTGAATTACAACAAAAAGTTAAAGAAAAACATAAATGAAGAAAGACTTCAAAGACATCAGTTTGAAAGCATACTCACACATGTCTGCCCAAGCACCTCGAATATCTCAAGCCCATCCTATTTCAGTTCTGGCTTCATACTATCACTTTAAGAGAAGACAAAACCACTTAGATCAGCCCTCCTAAAAGGCGTGTTTTTCTCTAAGGCTGCTCTGACAAGTCACTGAAGCATCTAGTTCCTTAACTGAGGGCTATTGAAATACCTTCCATGAAACCACATCACTACAACATTGCCAAATCTCAATGGGGCTTACAAAATCAACCACAACTCCACTGAAATGGAGCTAGAGACTAAATTCCAGAAGATGAGCAAATAGACCTAAGTGGGAAAGTTATTCCCACAAGATGAAACTAACATCTTGGACAGGGATAGTCAGATAAACCAACATTCATATATAT
>NW_008355272.1:1840224-1842839 GCF_000622305.1 Nannospalax galili
TGTACTAGGCTTTTAACCTTTTAGAGGTTAAAAGCATGTATGGAAGCAAGGGCTCACACTACCAGACAGAAAGCCAAAAGGTTTAGGTTTTTACAACAACTTGTTCTGCTAAAAACCAGCACAGGGATTCCAAAGAGAACTACCATCAACTCTTTCCAACAGGAAGTTCTCAAAAGACTCAAGGGCCTTCCAGTAGGGCTGATCTCTTAAGACAACTATGCTGAAGACCAACACATGAACCCTTACAGGGTAAACTACCACAGGAGACAGAATTGTTACTCTCATGAAAAGCTAGCATAGGCAGAGAACAAAGGAAAGAAAAGGCAAGAAGTCACATTATTTGAGCTATTATCTATCAGTATTTTGCTTTAAACCCTTTCTTCTTAAATAATTAGAGAAAGAAAAAAAAATCTTACAAAGCAGTAGTTAGAACACAGTAAGAAAGACTTAGTTTGATCCCTTACTCTGATACTACCATTTGTATGGCCTTGGGACTCTTATTTTCTCTACATTTCAATTTCCTTATCTGTAAACTGGGAATACTCAGTACATTACAAGGCTTAAATGAACATGACTCTCAAGTGTTACCCTAGTGCTCACATGCCCAAAATGCACAATAAAATGTCACATATTATCAGAGTTGAAGTAATTCAAAAGGACAAAATTAGAAGGCAGCCTGGTCTACAGAAAGATCCAAGCCCCAACCCAAAGAATAACCATTAAACTGTTAACAAATGTGCAAGGTCATATTTTTTTATTTTGTGCTTGTAGCATACAACTTCATTCCATTCTAACACTCAATTTGAGACAAATAATGTTTGCCAAAATGTAGTTACTCATCTATTTTTAAAGGTTTCATTAGCATATATTAATTATACATAATAATGGGCTTCATTTCTACATTTTCATGTGTGTATATAATGTATTTTGGTCGTATTCACAACCCATTACCCTCTCTTGTCCCCCCTACTGTCCCACTAATTCCCTTCCTCTTTCTAGCTATGTTTCTACTTTCAAGTGTGTGTGTGTACGTGTGTGTGTGCATGCACCCTATATTTGACCCAATGAATTCATTAAGGTTGTTCATAGAAGCATGAATGAGTTGTTTAGGAGCATGGGGCCCTAACTATTGGCTCTACCACTAAACAAAATGTTTCTCCTTTACCATTAATCATTAATTGTGTATATAAATCCTCAGGGATGAAGGGGCCTCATGAGCCCCTCTCCCTTCCAGGATAGCGTTACAAACCTACTTTTGTTCTCTTTACTTAAGGATCACGTCTATCTCTGCTAATAAATTTTGAAGTCGTTTTTTGGCATGCTTTTAAGGAAACTTCAAACTGGCACAAATAAAATGTGTGGATGGTTATTAAAGTCTTGTATTTTTTTACAGGCTAGAAGGTCTAGGTGATCCTTCATTTCCTGTGATCCTTCATTTCCTGATCTATACCTATTGAGCACCATACTCCAGGCCAAACCACAGGCTGTTGCCATGGAAAATATTACCACAGATGAAGCTGTATAATTTCACAAATCTTATGAAAAACTCAAGCCTAAACATAAAATGGCAACAGAAAATGAATACATGCTTGGGTCATGTGCCCTTATATAGCAGAAAGGAGTCAGCAGAAAGAGATAAAGATTCTTAGAAAGGGTGTATGATTCTAACTTCTAATGCCTACCTATCTTCTTACAAAGTTCAAACAAGTGTGAAAGTTCCTGAGCTTTGGAGCTACTAAAAGTCCTGTTCGACTACCCATTAGCTATATCTGCTTCCTTGTGAAATGGAGGTAATATCTTTATCCCCAAAAGGCTACAGGAAGGGATAAATATATGAGGATTTCTGCAAAATGCCTAATACAAATTCAGTACATGGTAACTCAAATTGTTTTATAAAAACAGTATCATCTTCAGAAAACGCATTTTGCAATGTGCCAGCATGCTGGCAGATAAAGCAATTCTGAGATTATTAGCTAGATGGCTTAAAAATATGAAATGTCATGTCGGGCATGGTGATGCATGCCTTTAATCCCAGCACTTGGGAGGCAGAGGCAGGCAGATATCTCTGTGAGCTTGAGCTACAGGGGGACCCTGTCTCAAAAAAGGCAAAAAGCAAGCAAACAAACAAAAAGAAATGTCAAAAGTAGTTAAAAATATACAAGAGGAAAAAATGCACTGTAAATCATATCTATGAATAACCATGATCAAATTAATTTAGTTAAAAACCTGACTGTGCTACCAAATAGGTCTCCTCACAGAAGTCTGAAAAAGAATCAGAAGTCAGGCTTATAAGGAGAACTTGTCAACTACATAGCCTTGTGTTGGGGAACCCTACTGCTAGGGTTGTAGTCCTCCATGTCCAGATAGCTCTAAGGGGCTCGATGCTATATGGAAGGACTCACCTTCTCAGCAGGGGGCCTCCTGCTCTTTGCCTGACTTACCTGGAAAGTGCCACCAAGCACAGATGCCTGACCTTATTTGGAACATGACCTTTGGCATAGTTACCTGAAGTAAAACTACCCCCAGGTTTTTTCTATATGATAATTAGGCATTGCCGGTAGTTGGATGACAGGAGCCTACTGCCACATGTAAATAAAGCATACTATGAGCACCTA
>NW_008355272.1:1843313-1882808 GCF_000622305.1 Nannospalax galili
TATGTTCCCTAACCCCACTGAATAAATGGAGCTGTTTCACTGAATCTGGAGCTGTTTGTATCACTGAACCTGCCTCCCCGGAAGGGCTTTCTTCTGTCAGTGCTCACTGGCCATCCTGACCCGGCTCGTTTCTTCTGCTCCCTTTGTCCTTGTGGAATGGTGGCCAACGACCCACATGAGGGGAGGGAGAGACCCTACAGCCTTGGGCAAGCTACTCAGCTGCTCCAGGTCTATTTTCTCCTGTGAGAACACTCCAGGCAGTAACTACCAAATGCTTCAGGTTTGCTGAGAGGTTTTAAATGAGAAAAGCTCCAAAGCAGCTCTGTTCACAACACAAAATGGGTATTTTCATTTGATATTTATTAGTCAAATTACTACCTCAATCTCCAATTTCCATCTAGTTCTACTATTTCATCTTTTCAAATACAAAGACCCAGATCACATGATGACAAAGGAAGTCAGAGGACAGACAGACAAGATAGATGGACTCAGGCCAGGAAAATGTCAAACTATTCCAAATCCTGCTCTTTGGCCATTATTCTGGAGCTAAGTTTGCATATCTACTTCAATCTTTCTCCTCTTAAGCAAAGCCTCCAAATTTGTTTTATATTGGAGATCCACTTGTCAAGTACTTAAGATGAGCCCCAAAAGGTAATTACAATGTTCACAGAACATCTTGCACAACAGTACTGGTTCAACTATGACATTTATACACATAAGTAGTTACTCTAACTGATTGACCTTGAACTCAGGTTTCACATCTAAGTGCCTCAGAGGAAATGTTTGAGAACTTACAGGCATAAGCCCTCTGAGAGGGGCTAATAATGCCAACTACAGTAACCCATGGCTGAGCTCCCAGTGCTTATAAAGTTGGGTCTGGGCCCTGTACATTCACACATGTCATCTCAAATAAACACATCAAGAGACTTCAGGCTAAGCTTAGTTTTACTTTACGGTCCTGCAACTGTGGACAAGACAATTCATTTCCCTCACTTTAGTTTCCTCAACTATAAAATAGGGATAATATTTAACTCTACTTACTCATCAGGCTTTTATGAGACTCAAAATGTAAAACAATAGCTTGAGTGTAACCAACCATACTTTGAAAATTCTATTCTGGGTTATACATATGTAAAGTTAATATGGTGATTATCTTGGTTGCTTCAGACAGGTTAGGGCTAAATGGAAAATGTAAAACCTTTTTATAATTAAGTACTAGTTAATCCTATGTCCCAGCAATCTCTTCTTGAATTTTTTTCCTTCTCTCTGTCAAATTTCTACAGAGGGAAGAATGTCTGCGGACTTCCATCAATGCCTTGTGTAATAGCACTTTGTATGTATCCTTTGGCGTTCTCTGAGTCTCCATATCTCATCAATAAACCATAAATAACACATACTTCAAAAAGGCCATTTTAAAGCTGAAATAAAATAATATCTGCAGGAGCTGGAGAGATGGCTCAGCAGTTAAGGGCACTGGCTGCTCTTCCAGAAGACCTGGCTTCGGTTCCCAGCACCCACATGGCATATAACAACTGTTTGTAACTCCAAACCCAGGGGGATCCTATGCCTTCTTCTGGCCTCTGCAGGCATTACACACATAGGTGCATTTACATGTGGATAAAACACTCATACATATAAAATAAATATGTCAAAAAGAATTTTGAAAAATATCTGCAATGTGCTATGGGTTTCTAGCACAGTACAGGCATTCAGCAAATACAAATTTTTTGAAATACTAAAAATCAGATAAACATCATGAAGACAAATACCTGTAAACTGACTCTTACAGCACTTGAAATATTTTAGCACTTTTATGCCAACACTCTAAAGCTGAAAGCTGAAAATATTTTTAAAAATCTTTTTCTTCTAAAGATGAAACCATTTTAAGTAATGCATTTTTCTGTTTGTTGCTCATCAATCAGTCATACTTTACATTCAAAAGAAGCTGCTCTGGTTGGGCGTTGTGGCACATACCTTTAATCCCAGCACTTGGGAGGCAGAAGCAGGTGGATTAAGGACGGCGTGGTCTATATACTAAGTGCTAGGCCAGCTGGGGCAACAGGGAGACCAACCAAATGTAACTGCTCTCAAACTGTATCAATTTCTCTACTAATACTAACTTTAATTCACAGAAAACTATGGTAAATATTACAGAAAAAGAACTCTCGGCAGACCAACTGGAATTTGAGTTTTACACTTTAGTTACCAATGTCATTACACATAGTTAAAAAAGAAAAACCTTTCAAATAGATGACAATGCAGTTTAACAAAGCATTTGCACAAATTCAAGTTGGTTTAAACCACAATGTGACATAGGCAAAATAGTATTATACATAAAAGATCCAAAACACTGGCTTGGAGTGGGTGAGTGACTTTTTCACAGGCTACTAAGGGAGGAAGCTAAGGTTTTAATGAAGCTTTTCATCTCTCCGCAATTTCACCATGATATATTGTTTCTCTTCAAACTAAAATATTGATAGCTCTTTTATTTGCTCCACAGAATATCCAGAATCCATAGAGTAAGTTCTAATTTCTCACATTACATGTTCAGGTTCCTAATTAACATTCTAGTAGGAAGAGATGTTATCATCCTTTATTTATCAGATGCAGAAATAAAAACTTGAGATGAAAAGCAGCTTAATATATCTGCAATAATATGTCCCAGAGCCAACATGCTACCAGGACAGCATATTTAGCTGCTACCTGGAACTGCTTCTTGTTCTCGGCTCTTTCCCCACAAGAGTGATCCAGATTCTGAAATGCCTTCTTTTTCAGGTGTGAAATATCAGCCAAATCTGGTAATACCTGGCTCTCAAGTTCCTTCTCAAGACTGCCCCAAGGCCACCCTCAGCTAAGGTTATCACTTCTTAGCATTCATTAAACCAACAGGGTTGTCCCTACGCTATCCATCACTAATGAGCCTGGGAATCAGGTAGAAAATTCAAACTGAAAGAAAAGACTGTGTGTCTACCTAAAGAGGAAACAGAACTAGGTGAACTCTTCTGGGGCTAAGATTTCTCACTAGACTGATAACATTTTATTTAAGATAAATTTTCAGTAGCAGCCCAAATAAAAGGACATGGAAGACAAAAACTTTTGCTCATTGCCTGCTTGTCTTTACTCCTGCTGACTGAAGGAAGACCAGCAATACCCCAGGAATTCTCCAGGCCTTCCGTGCAAGACTGGGAATGCTGAGGCATCTAGCCTCATGAACTGAGCAACTGCTAGATTTTAAGGCTCTCCAGCACGGTACAGTCATTGCTGAGCTACCCAGACCTTGACAATCTCCACCCCCATCCTCTCATATTCTTTCAGTTGTGTTCCTCAAGAGAAACCTTACTAAAACAACTTCTGTCCAGAGTATATCTGTGAAGAGTCCTTTACAATTAATTCTGGAATTACTTAAGTCAACGTATACCTGCAATGAAATTTAAGCACAGGACCCTAATCTCTATTTTTAATAAATATACTTATGAAGAAAAAAACATTCTGAATAACTCTTACTACCTAATGAGATTTAGTGGCAATTTCAAGCTTTATCTAAAGACAAGGGTCTTAGATAATTTTTATCTCAGAACAAAAATCATCATTCTCTCACAAACATGAAACTCAGCTTTTCAGAACAAACTATTAATAAAATTAAGTTTTGACACAAAAACACAAAAGGAATTTAGACTCTTAGCAGTACAAAGTACCTCCTTATCCTCCACAAATAAACAAACAGCAATAGAGAATGCAAACAAAATATATACTCAGAGAGCTTTAAAGGGAATTAAAATAACTTTTAAATGAAAACTATGCCTGTTTCTTTTTCCTGTTCATGTGATAAAATACTCTGAAAAAAAGCAACTTTAGGGAGAAAGAGTTTATTCTGGCTCCTAGGGTTCAGTCCATCTTAGAAGCAAAGTCAAGGAAAGCCTGAAGCAGTGGTCATATCACATCCATATTCAGGAAACAGAGCAATGAATGCATGTTGGAACTCAGCTTGCTTTCCCTACTTCACAGCCCACAATTCCATCCAGGGAATGGTGCCACCCCCATTGGGCAAGGCTTCCCACCTCAAGTAATGCAATCAAGATATGCTCCTCCTGGGGCTGGAGAGATGGCTCAGCGGTTAAGAGCACTGACTGCTCTTGCAGAGGACCTAGGTTCGATTCCCAGCACCCACATAGTGGCTATGAACCATCCTTAACTCCGGTTCCAGTGGATTCGAATCTGATGCCCTCTTTTGACCTCCATGGCATTGCATGACATGGGTGCACTCACATACATGCAGGCAATACACTCATACACATAAAATAAAAATAATAAAATATTTTTTAAAAAAGATATGCTCTACCAGGTACCCCCAAAAACCAATCTCCCAGGTGACTCTAGAGTCTATCAAGTTAGCAATTATACTAACCTCACAGTCTAAAATGTAAATAGCCATTTTATTTTTTAAAAAATTACATAACCCTACCTCAATCTGGTCTAAATTTTAAAAAAAGAGGTGATGAAAAAAGCAGACCTAAGCTGCAAAGACGGTTCAGTAAGTAAAGTACTTGCTGTGCAAATGAGAGGATTGAGTTATATTCCCAGCATCCACATAAAAAGTCAGGCATGGCAGTCTATATCTATACTCCTAGCACAGCGTTGTAAGGCAACAGATCCCCAGAGACACTGGCTGGCCAGTCTAACTAAAATAGTGAGCTCAATTTTCAGTGAATAATCCTTTCTAAAAAATGAAAAGAGCAATAAGAGAGATGCCTAGTATTAACCTCTATCCTCTATCAGTATGTACACAGGCACACACAAAAAGAGCTGCAGATGTAGCTGAGTAGCAAAAGGTACATGCTTATAACTCATAAGTCTCTGGGCTCAATCCCCAGTGCCAGAAAAGAAGAGAAGGAAGGAGGAAGTATGAGTAGGTCAGACCTGTGTGAAAAAAATGATGTAGGGAAAGGACAGGTAAGTCAGCTGACGTCTAAAGATTTTAGTAAACACTGCAAAAACAGCCTCATACAGTGATGCATAAGCAATTCTTAACTTCTGACTTTTGTGACTCTCCCAAAACAAGCCCTTTACTCAGAAATGTCCATAAACTTGCCTGCTTTTAAAAGAATATAAATCCTATGAAGTTTATATGTAGTGATGCTTGGTAAGGATCCCACTGGTAGAAAGAGCCTGTTCAGAGATTTGGCATCTACTTCTAGCTCATTACCTTGTTTCCCTAATCCAATCAATTGTCTCTTTAAAGGCAATCTACCTATTTCCTTCCTAATATGGATACTATACCATCCTATGCACACACATTTTGTTTGCATGTTTTGTTTACTCATTATCCATTGATCAACATTTAGGTTATTTTTATCTTTTTTTTTTTTTAAATGTTTATGAGTGTATTGTCTGCATGTCTATAAGTGTACCCATGTCTTGCAATGTCTGAGGAGGCCAGAAGAAGGCAACCAATCCCCTGAAACTGGAGTTATGGGTGATCATTAGACACCATGTGGGTGCTGGGAATTGAATGTAGGTCCTCTGCAAGAGCAGTTAATGTTCTTAACCACTGAACCATTTCCCCAGTCCCTATTTTTACCTTTTAATTGCATGTGGGCCTTTTCAAAACTGGCAAGTAATGGCTAGATGTGGTAATGTACACCTTTAATCTCAGCAAATAGGAGGCAGAGGTGGGCAGATCTCTGTGAGATTCACAGGCCAGCCTGGTCTACATAGTGAGTTCCAGGCCAGCTTGGGCTTCAGAGAGATCCTGACTCAAAAAGGGGGGTGGTGAGCAAGGATTAACTGTATATTTATGATATTCAAGCTAATATTCTGATAATATGTATACAGTATAAAAATTATTTAAAACAAAAAATTATTTAAATCAATCTACTTAACATATCCATCATCTTTATGTACCTTTGTATGATGAGAACATTTAAATCTCTTAGCAATCCCAAAATACACATTATTCATCTGACACATACTATAACATGGCTGAATCTTGAGGACACTGTGTTATGTAAAAGAAGCCACACAAAGGACAGATATTGTATGATTCTCACTGATTTGAGGTGCCTGGAAAGGGGAAATTCTTAGGGAAAGAAAGCAGTTGCGAGGAGTGTAGAAAGTGAATAGGGAGCTAGTACTTTATGATATAGAGTTTCTGTAGGAGGTCAGGAAAAGGCTCTGGAAATGGGCAGTGGTGATAGTTACACAATACTGTGAGTTATACAGCAGAAAATGAAAAAAAGGGAAAATTTTATGGTGTATATGTGTCAGCGCTCCCACAATAAAGAGAAGGAAAAATTATCATTCTTAACCCATTATGGCTGAAATTCCAGCAACATCTACCAGCATTACACTAAAACTGAGAATTAAGAAACTCACCTCTACCTTTTTAATGGCTAGCTGTGACTCAGCACTTTTCCTTGGCTTCAGAAGAATAACTGCCTAGAAGAATTCAGGCTAAGGGAAAGACCTGAAACAGATGGTCTGTTTCCTTCAACATTCTCCCTTCAAGGGGAAAAATTAGTGCTCACTTTTCTACATGTAACAAAGATTGGACTTTTAAAATTCATTTTTATTTGCTGTGTGTGTCTGCCTACATTTATGTAAGTGCACCCGTGTGATACAATGCCCGCCAAGGCCAGGAGTTATAGACAGTTGTGAGCTGCCATGTGGGTACTGGGAAGCAAACCCATGTCCTCTGCAAGGGCAGTCAGTGATCTTAATCACTGAGCCATCTCGCAAGCCCCAAATATGGGGCTTTAAGCAAAAGGTCTCCAAGAATAAACATATTCCAGTTTTCTTAAAGTTGTGCTGCAATAACTATCTTGTGACATCCTGGTCCAAACACACAAGGAAGGTGTTGCAATCACTTTATTTCCCCATTTGAATGGCAGTCCTCAACCAACTCTGCTTCCCCGCAAAAACTCTGTAACATCAAATTTGGAGTAACTTCATTTGAACATCACAATAGTTATGATGTTAACTGTTTCCATTTCTTAAACAATGCTTTCCCCCATGAGGCAAACAGCAGAATGAAGTTAATCACTAACCAGACAGAAAGAATGAAGGAACAGAATAGGCCACACCTCAAAAATATAGTCATAAAAGAGATCAGGTATCCAAAGCTCATCCAAGATGAAGAGTGTCCCTCCTTCTGCTACTGTATCATAGCAGCCACTGAAAAGAACTTTCTGCATGGCTTGAATGGGAAAGTTGTAAGCTCTGCAAATGAAGTTAAAAAACAAAACAAAACAAAAACCCTGCTTATGTAACTGTTCTATTACATTCAAAGATCTCTTTGTGGTCCTTCCATATTACCTTGCACACATACAACTGAAAATGATAAGTAATAAGATACAACTAAATTAAATCTGACTCAAGTGAAGTATCCGAGAATTTGGAAATACTTCAGTTTATAAGGATTCCTCGACTGCTAAAGAACACAAATCTAATACAGTTTATTTCTATTTAGTAATGTGGTAGAAAAATTATTCTGATCATAAAACTAGCAAAAATATGTTAAACAAGAGAAATATTCCAATGAAAAGTACTGGCTACTCTAATGAATTTATTCCTTTATTTGTAAAGAAAAAAAATTCCTCCGATGTTTTGACTAACAGTCTTCCTCCAAAGGATTCTTTAAAGAGACATGTAGCAACGGAATCCAAGACAAACGATTTCCTACTGCACAGTTCCGTAATACAACTGCTTTTAACTGCTACTCATGAAAAAACTAATGCTCCAAATTTTATTCACAGAAACAGTATTCAAATCAAAACTCAACTTTTTACCACATTTTCTATACATAATTATAATATCAAAGAATTGATTTCTAATTAACTCAAGTCTTGAAGACATGCCAGAAAAAAATACATGATATAGGCAAGCTGTTTTCTCCTATACTCAGCCAGAAAAACTATACACTGGTAGTGTTAAACTATTCACTCACAGAGAAGATTTCATTCTGAGTTTTCAATAAAATATAAGAGGTAAGAGGCAGTGAAAACAGAGACCAGAGAAAGAAAATGGTAACATGACTCACGTTTGTCTCTCAGACTATGAAGCAGTTAGCAGGAGGAAGCTTACAAACTCCAGCAGCTGGCAAGGCACAGAGTCAATGTTTTAACTGGCAAACCCACACAGAGAAGCCAGTGGGCTGTACAACTGTGAATCGGGGGTGGGGCTACCGACAAGAAGAGGTAAATGGGAATGAGCACTTACTCAGTTAGAAGCTGGTGAAGTTTGTGATAACCTCGTTCCAAGGCCAGGCTTACAGGCGTTGCCCCTTCCCGGTTGTGGATGCTGAGAGCTCCACGGCCACCAGGCTTCTGCAACAGGAACCATGTCAACCGCAGCAGTCCCAGCCGCACAGCAAAATGCATCAATGTCTCTCGAGGGCCACCATCTGTGAATGAGGAAGAACAGGAAAATAAAGTAAGAACCACCAACAAAGACAAATGAAACAAAACAAAAAACAAAAATATTCAAGCTCAGCAGATAACTTTTTCCGTGTACCTAGGATCCCGAAGTTAAGCTACAACATATAGGAAGCAACTGTATTATACGTAGGTAGAATTAACTCTCAAAACGACAAAATGAACCTAGACAAAAATTATAGGAAGCAAAATTTTCAACAGGTGATAAATACCCACAAAGAGAATCAAAGGTATTTCTGTACTCTACTTTTTTCACAGGGCAATTTACAAAGGTGACTATACATGTTCCTTCCATTAAAAAAAAGGAAGAAGAAAAATACTAATAGAAGCAAATGCAGTCCCACAAGATGGGGATCTAAGGTGAATAGCTGTCAAGAGTTAGATGAGTGTGCCCCAAAGGGTATAATTACTTTTTAAAAGAACATTCAGACAGGAGTTGGCCAGTTAAACACTAAAAACAGGTTAGACTTGTTATACACACACGGGTCTTTTTCAGTCCCCCACATTAAGGGCATATCAAATTACTGGCACTACCAGCTTTTTGTTTGTTTAATGAGAAAATGAAATGCATCTTCAGGCATAATGAAACCAACTGTAAGATACCACATTAATAACTTAAGAAGGGGAAGCATGTGCTTGGGCTTATTTCACTTAAAATGTAGGCACCTTCTTAGTATACTGGGTCACTAAGAAAGTGGTAGAATAAGGAAAGGCTTCAAAGGTAAATCTGGTTCAACCTAGGTATTAACCACCTGTGTGGGTTGTCTCTCTGAGCTTCACTTTCCATATCCCTAGAGGAAAACTCTCACCTCACTCAAAGCTGCTTTAACAAATGAGAGGTAGATGATGTGCTAGACTAATGACTGGCTACAGGGTTTTCATTTAAAGCCAGTTCCCCTCCCTTTCTCTGCTACTGACCCTGTTCTCCTGGGCTTCAAATTACATCCTAAGTTCACTAGGAACATTTTTCTGTTCCTCAGCCATCCTTCTGTGTTGGTCTATGAAGAGAGGAGACAGGGCCTTTGGAGGGCTGCTACATGTGGTCCTACACAGCTGTACGTCAAGCGCCAGGGTTATGCTTTCCTTCTTCCTCTTAGCTTTCATCTCATTATTCATGGTTTCTGGGTCTGAACTTCACTTAGCATTCTGAGAAACCTTGGACTCCAGGGTCTTCACTTACTCTGAAATCCTTGGATACATCTACATATGAATATCACAATGGAAAGAACGCATTTTTGAAGAGGTGCTTTTACACTGAACTGCACTGTTTCCTTTATAAATAATTTAAGATTTTATTTTTATTATTTATGTACGTGTGAGTGTGTGTGTACACAACTGGATGCAGTGCCCAAGGAGGCAGAGGGCAGTAGATCCCCTGGAATTGGAGTTACAGGAAGTTGTGAACCACCTTACTTGGATGCTGAGAATTCAAATTGGGTTCTGTGCTCTTAACCACTGAACCATCTCTCCAGCCCCAACTGCAGTACTTTCTAATGTTACCTATATATTACTGCTGCTGCCTTACGACAAACGTATATTTTCTTAAAAGCCATTTGGTCTTTTGTAGTTTATATTTTCCCTATATATACACAGACCAATTCATGATTTGTACTGTGTTCAAGAAGGGGCATATGGCTGAAAAGAAACGAATGCTGCAGCAATCGAGAAAATAGCTCAAGAGTAGAATGCTTGCCAAGTTCGAATTTAATACTCAGTACCAGCAGGAAAGCCCCACCCCACCTCACCCCTGCCCACCAAAAACCAACAAAAAAGCCCACAGAAATTAATTCCATAAAAGAAATAATTGCATTTGTCAAGTAAAAGTAGTCATAAAACCTCTGAGGAGGTGGCATGTCAGAAAAAATTCTCATGCAGATCAAACATCATCTGACTTGTGCTTTACAGTTATTTGCTCACAAACACTCTGACAAACCTTATCAAAAGCCAAAGAGCTAAAGGCACTTACTGGCCAGGAAATATGTGAGTTCCCCCTCACATAGTTCTGGAGTTAACCCTCCAGAACTGGTTAACTCTAGCCTTACCAGATAACACTTCCTTAAAGTAGCTGTCTTTTCAGTCCTCATCTTTTCTAGTCCCTTATTTGTTCTGAGTCAGCTTGGCATTTACGAGTTACAACTGGGCCATGTACCTGTTCAGAAGCTAACACCATGGTTCTTTTACTGTGTCATCCCCTGGTCTTACTCTATAAAGTCTTTAGCAGTACGAATCACATCTGCTTTTAATTAGCCCTGTTCTGCAAAACAAGATAGGGGGTCGGGGGTGGGGATGGGGGGCGCTGAGTAACATGAAGAGGGTGGAGAGCTGGCTCAGTAGTTAAGAGCACTAACTGCTTTTGCAGAAGACCTGGATTCCTAGCACTCACACAGCAGCTAACAACCACCCCTAATTCCAGTTCCAGTGGATCTGATACCCTCTTCTAGAACCTGTGGGCACTGTAAGCATGTGGTTCACTCACATACTGTCAGACAAAACACTCATACACATTAAATAAATAAATAAACAACAAACAAACAAACAAATAAATAAATGGGGCTGGAGAGATGGCTCGGCAGATTAGAGTACTGGCTGCTCTTACAGAGGACCCAGGTTCAGTTCCCAGCATCCACATGGCAAATGATAACCATGCATCACTCCAGTTCCAGGGGATCTGACACCATTCTAGACTCCTAATGCACTGCACACAAAGGTGCACTTAACTACATGCACATAACACAGTTATATACATAAAATAAAAATTAATTAATTAATCAAATGGCACTGAACAACCTTTCATCACTCCAGTTCCAGGAAATCCAATGTCCTCCACTGGCCCCCATGGGGATTACATGACATGGGTGAATTCACCCACATAAAATAAAAAACAGAAAGCAATACAGGGTGAGGGCCTGCTATATTCCATCTAGTGAGATTTGTAGTTTATATCAAATTTTCTCCTTCTATCTTCACAATACTCCTGAGTTTTAATCTTTATTTTGCAGAAAAACACAGGTTCATTGAATTAATAAATTATCCACAGCCAGAATGAGAATCAGAAAAATTCTCTCAAATCTAAAAAAAAAAATCCTTTCCATCACTCTATTGTTTCTTTTCACTTTAAGAAAGAAAGAAAAAAAAAGCAGCTATACGGTTTTGTTTTTAATTTTTTATTTTATGTGTATGCGTGTATTGCCTGCATGTAGGTAAGTGCACCCACGTCATGCAATGCCCTCGGAGGTCAGAAGAGGCTGTCAGATCCCCTGGGACTGGAGTTACAGACAGCTGTTAGCTGCCATGTGGGTGCTGAGATTTGAACCTGGGTCTTCTGCAAGAATAAGCAGTGTTCTTAACCGCTGAACCATCTCTCCAGCCCAGCTATACAGTTTGAAAGATACTTTTTTCAACCCCCTGCCATCATTTTATATAACTATTTCAAATATACAAAAGTTGAAAGAATTAGACAATAACCAAATACTCAACAACTTAAGTCTTGCAACTGACATTCTCTATTAATATATTTGCTTTATCACTTATCTTTCCTCCAAATAGTCATCAATTCATCTTATCTTTTATCTACTTCAAGTAAGCTGGAACATCAGTCTAACTTGATTTCTAAATACTGCAGCACATGTACCATTGACTAGAATTCAATACAGGGTTGTAAGTTTGGTTGATTAACATACAGGGAAATGCAATTGGTATGGTAGCATATTTGATGAGTTTTGAAAAATGTATATATCTGTGTTAATTCAAAACCCTACCAAAATATAGAACATTATGAATATCCAACAAAATTCCTTTATTCCCAGTTAATGCCTCCCATTACTACAGTCAACCACTGCTCTGAATTTTTCACCATAGATTGGTTTTATCTATTCAAAAAGTTCATATAAATGGAATGATACAATAAATATTCTTGTATGAGGTTATTTTCATTCTTAATGTTTGAGATTTACCTATACTGTTGCCATGTATCAGTAAGGTATTCCATTTTATTATTTAGTAGCCCACCTCATGTATGTACCCCACTTTGATTAAATAACCTATTCATTTTCACATATTCTTACTGGATCCTCACAGTAAAGTTTACAAAAGAGGAGGCAAAGATAAAAATGAAAGATTAAAATATAAATGGAGTAGAAAGATTAAAATATAAATGAAGTTTCTTCTAGGCTGTGGTTTTTATGGAGCGGGGTACAGAGACATGGTCTTCCTGTAGCTCCAGCTGGCCTGGAACTTGCTATGTAGACTAGGCTGGCCTCAATCTCAGAGATCCACCTGCCTGCCTCTGTCTCCGAGTACTGGGACTAAAGGCGTGAACCACCAAGCCCAACAATGCTATGTTGTTTTAAGAGCATAAAACCTTTGACCCCGGGGCTGAAGAGATGGCTCAGTGGTTAAGAACACTGACTGTTCTTACAGAAGACCGGGGTTAGAATTCCAGCACCCTCATGGCAGCTAATAACTGTAACTCCAGTTCCAGGGAATCCAACAGCCTCTTCTGTCTTCCACAGGCATTATACAAAATGGGTGCACTTACCTACATGCAGGCAATACATGCATACAGAAGAAATAAAAATAATAAATATTTTTTTTAAAAAACCTTTAACCCTAATCAGTATCTCCTAAATTGCTTTTATTCCTTTATCTCATTTAAACTATAGAGCCCCAATAATTCACAATCAATATCCACTCTCTATACTTTTTTCTCTCATAATTCTTGTTCTTCCTCTGTATTTAGAAAGTTATTCAACTTTCTTTGAGGGGGAAGGAGAGGCCTGGCCATTTATGTGTAGGCCAGGGGTCCACATCAAGTATCTTCCTCTATAGTTCTCCACCATATTTTTTGAGACAAGGTCTCTTACTGAACCTGAAGCTCACCAATTCTATTAGATTGGCTGGCCAAGGAGATCCCCAGGATCTGCCTGTCTCTCTGGTTCCAGTGCTGATGTTACAGATGCATGCCATTGTGCTCAGCTTTCTGGGTATTGGGATCCAACTTCAGGTCCTCATGCTTATAACAGCAAGCACTTCACCCTGAGCTACCTCCATACCCCTCAACTTTGTTTTTTAGGTTGTGTTCTAGTTTCTCCATTGCTGTGACAAAGCACTGACCATTACCAACTTGGGGAGGAAAGAATTTATTCAGCTTATATCTCCCAGGTCATAGTTCATCAGGAAGGCGAAGATAGGAACTCAGGGCAGGAACCTGGAGGCAGGAGCTGAAGCACAGGCTATGGAGGAATGCTACTTACTGGCTTGCTCCTCTGGCCCCCACTCAACCTGCTTTCTTATACAATATAGACCCACCTGCCTGGGGTGGCACCAGCCACAGTGGGTTCGGCCCTTCCACATCACTCAATCAAGAAGATGCCCCACAGACATGGCCACTGGCCAGTCCAATGGAGGCAATTCCCCAACTGAGGCTCCCTTAACCCATGTGTGTCAAGTTGACACTAAAGCTATCCAGCACAGGTTGCTAACCAGATTTCCCATATCAACTGGATCCTTAATCACAAGTGGAATTTAATTATACCAGGGGATTCTAATTTGTTTGTAGCGTTTCTACTAACTCTCTCCCCATCTTTGCCCTCCTCATAGTTTCTTTTGTAGTTGCAATTAGAGCCCCTAAAGAGTAGACTTCATAAGGGAGGTTTACCCTAAATAATTTGTACATAGGTTTGATTCAATTTTAAGACTTAAAAAAAGCAGGGCTAAAAGAAATAAGAAGAAAGGAGTTGGAGAGATGGCTCAGTAGTTAAGACCACTACTGGCGGCTCTTCCAGAGGACCCAGGTTCAAATCCTGGTACCCACATGGCAGCTAATAACTGTCCATAACTTCAGTTCCAGGGGATGCGACGCCCTCATCTGTCCTCCATGGGCATTGCATGAGGGTGTACGTATATAAATGTAGGCATAACACTCAGATAGATAGATAGATGACAGATGGATGGATGGATGGATGGATGGATGGATGGATGGATACATGGATAGATGGATACATGGGAACATGGGTACATGGATGGGTACATGGATGGATACGTGGATGGATGGGTGGGTGGGTGGATGGATGGATGGATGGATGGATGAAATAAAAAGAGGATTTAGGTTTCCCCTAGAGAAAAAGGAACTTAGCTGGAGGAAGCAGTTTCAAGCCTATGCCTGTTAAGTTCCATCCTTCTCAAGATTTCTCCTTTCTGATCACCTAAATAGAGACAACAGCTCTGGTTGTTTTCTTCTCAATTTCAAATAGATCTGACTTCAATCTTTTAAAGGACAATGAAAACTATCTTCTAAATCTGGACTGATTTCTTAAAGAAAATCATACTCAAGAGCAATCTAAGTACTATTAGTATTTTTCCTTTTCCTTTATGCTGTAACAGTATTTCATAAGACAGATGCTAGCTTGTTTCATTTTCAATTGTTGTGTTAATTACTTTTCTCACAGCTGTGAGCAAAATACCCAACAGAAACAACATAAGGAAGGAAGGTTTTATTTTGGTTCTTGGTTTCAGAAATCTCAGCCAATCATAGCAGAAAAGCACTGAAAAGATTGGGGCAGCAGGAGATATGACTAAAGCTTATTCATATGGCAGGACACAGAGCAATAGATAGCCCAGGGATGGAATCAGGGGTAGGTAGGTATGACTGTCAAAGGTCTGCTCCTAGTGATCTCTTCCACCAGCTAGGCCCAGTCTCCTAATGCTTCTACAGTCTTCAAAAGTTTTCAAAACATGAGCCTGTGGGGAGTCATTCTAGGTTCAAATGATAACATCCGTATGTAAATGGAAAGGTCTACCAAGACTTTGTTTTCATCCCATATAACTCCTCAGGGCTGCAGGAAAGCTGATGTGCCCAGTAGGTACCTACCTATGGGGGTGCCTATTGGAAAGCCTTCATATTTTTCAGATTATTGGGTTATCTGAATAGTTATTAATCTCTGGATGGTGCAATACTCAAGGACTAAGCATATTTTTCATCCTACCAATTCATCTGACAAGCCCTCCTCAGCACTGTTTGAACCTGCACCTATAGGTTTCTAAATTCTCCATTCTGTCCACTCCACTCCTCAGCACTGCCCTTTAAATAAACCCACAGACCCACAGGAAACAGAAATCCTCACACTGCATGCTTAACAGGCCAGTGAGAAAAAAAAAAAAAAAAAAAAAGGCTTTGGAAAAAACAATGAGAATCACAACCCTGTGACAATATCAAGGTTGAGAAGCAGTAAAACCTTTTAGCTCTTAAAGCCTTGATGCTACTAGGAGCTGCTTGTCTTGGGATTCCTTTGCCAGGAGGGAGAACTCCAATAGCAATCTTTCTGCATTTTATTATTTTCTTCTTCTGCAGTATAGACAGCTAGAAAAATACACCAATACTAGAGTAGTAAAGAAAAAAATCCATGGAAAGCTACCAAACACTCTGAAAGGGCTGTGGAAACTAAATAACGACTATCTACTAAGCAAAATCAGCAAGTGAGAATGCATGGTTATTCTTAAGGCATTCTTCTGAAACCTGTCATCTTTTTCTCCGCCCAAATCTCTATGGGGGTGATGCCCACTCCCAAAGATGATTACATCTAGCTTTCACTTTCTTATACAATAGAGGACCCAGGAAGGAAGATTTTCACCAGGCTGTTTCTCTTTGCTTTCTCTAGGGCATGTATTACGGGCTCACCCTCAGCTACCTGAGAGTTGTGCTGATGACTGTACACAGGTCTTTTGGGAGGAATCATCCAGCTTACCACCCTCACTAACCACTGAGAAACTGCAGACAACTAAAGTTGACACTGAAGCTAACAACTAAATGTGTCTTGGAAAACTCCGAAAAGAAACTCTCTGTGCTATCTGTACAATTCGCCTTCCACAGACGAACCTTTACCAGTAGCAGTTACGGCAGACTGTGGCAAGAAGCACAATGTAGAGGCTTCCTTATATAAATTTGAGACCAGAAAAAACTTGGAAGAAATACAACAACAAATTCTTGCTCAAGTTGAAAATTGGGATTAACTTCAGCAAAAAGAAAAGAATCTGTTTTTTGTATTGAAGATCCTTCCTCTTAGGACTGTCCTGTTTGGTCCTTTCACGGGATTTGTAACTAACCTCTGTCGAGGCTAAATCAACATTTTGTGGCTTGAAAAGGTTATGAGACAGCAGCCATGGTATACTCAAAAGGACTAGCACACAAACCAGCACAGGTTACACTTTGTCCATTTTATTTTTTGAAAAAATTAAAATTTAATGTTTCCCACAAATTGCTGCAATGAAGCTAGAGAATAAATTGCCTCCAAAGCCCATGTTCCTTTCTGTTTTAAAATGCCCGAAACAAGTCAAGGCTTATTAACTTCATGTTCACCTGAAGTTCAGGGAGACTGTGAAATTTGCTACACGTTTCTGAGCATACAGTTATATGCACATTTTTTCATGAAGAGAAATCTGAACTATTTTCAAAAAAGTCACTGACCAGGGGTAGGAGGGGTGGACTGCATCTCAACAATAAACAACAGGGAGGACTATCTATAAATCTTACATACTATCTTTGTACAAGTACTGGAACAACAGTGAAAGTCCATGCTTCCAACAGCAAGTAGCCCTCTTATGTAACGAGGTGCTTTATTTATCTGTATTATCATCCCAGGTACCAAGCCTGCTTCATACCTCTTTCCTTTAAATACCTTTTAATTAACTATGTGAACATGATTGGTATAAAAAAATTATTCCACTACATTCATCCTTCAACAGCAAGCATGATCTCTTATGTTCATTTGCCCTGACCATAGTGAGTGTTTCTTAATTCTAATCCACAACTCAGAAGACAATCTAAACTCCAGAATGTCATTGAGAGCATTCAAATCAATTTCCCAACCCCAGCTGTTAATTTATACACCCCCCCCCACTCCTCCCTCTCTTCCAATTAAAGACAGGGTCTCTCTGTAGCCTCCAAATGACCTGAAAGTCACTATGTTGACCACGCTGGCCTTGATCTCACAGAGATCTACCTGCTCCTGCCTCGAGTGCCGAGTACTGGGATTAAAGGCGTGCACAACCACACTTGGCTAATTTATATGCTTTTTTTATTAAATCTTTTTTATATTATGCATTTTGGCCAGTGAGATAGCTCAGCAGGTAAAGGTGCTTGTCACCAAACTTAATGACCTGAGTTTTATCCAAGAACACACATGGTAACAAGACAGAACTGACTCCTGCAGGTTTGTTCTCTGCCTTCTGCATGTGTGCACAGACACAAAGACACACACTAAATAAAACGGGGGAGAGGAATTAATCATTTCATCTTACATATACAATTAACTTGTTAAATTACTTTTTTATTTTAGTTACTATTTTAAATGTAAAATAAAAATCAGTTTGCACAGGCATATCATCCTGTAAGTTCTAATACATGCACAGATTCTAGTCATTACAGAATAACTCCAACCCCCACCCCCAATCCCCTTATGATATACCTTTAATGTCAGATCTTTCCTTGACTCCCAGTCTGTGGCAACTACTAATTTGTTTTCTGTATTGCTTCCAGACTATGTAAACAGAACAATACATTACATAACCTTTGGGAATTGATTTTGACTTAGCACAAAACAGTCACAGTACATTCAAGTTGCTTCACACATCAATACTTTGTTCCTTTTGAATTGAGGAGTGATATTCCATTGTATTACAGAAAGGGGGATTTGAATTGTTTCGATTTTTGGTGGTACATGATTAATGTTGTTATAGACACATTTGTATACAGGTTGTTTGGTAGATATATGCTTTCTCTAGGATCAATATCCAAAGAGGGATTCTGGGTGATGTAAGAAACTGAACTTCTTCAAACTGGGTCTTCCAAGTATGCATTCTCACAAGAGTGAGATATTATTCTGCATCCTTTTCAGAACTTCCTATTTTGAAGTTTAGCCATTTGTATCAATCACTCTGCCTCACTAGAAAAAAATGCCTGGTATTCAAACAACTAAAAAAGGTTTTTTGTTGGTTCGTCTGGGTTTTTTTAATTTTTTTTGAGACTGGGTCTCATGCATCCAAGCTGAACTATGTAACAGAGGATGACCTTGAACTCCTGATCCGCCTGCCTCCACCTATCATGTGCTGGAAACGCAGGTGTGCATTACCATGCCCAGTTTGTGTGGTGCTGAGGATTGAATCTACAGCTTCATCCATGTGAGGTAAGCACTCTACTAACCAAGTCACACCCTCATCACTGAGAAATGGTTTATTTTGGCTCATGGTTTCAGAAGTTTCAGTCTGTGAGCTGGATCCATTGTGTCTAAGCCTACTGTGAGGCAGTAAAACATGGCATGATAGATCAAAGTTGCTTATTTCATGGTGACCAGGAAACAGAAAGGGGAAAAGCCAGTGACATGACATACTACTTTTCAAAGTACATCCCAATGACCAGATTCCTTCATCTAGACCCACCTCCTTAGTTCCACCATGAACTCATCGATGGAGATTAATCTGAGGATGTCTGCGCCTTTATGATTCAATTATCTCTCCCTATCAGCTATCCCTATCCTACCCTACCCTATCAGCTGGGAATCAAGCCTCTTCCAACACAAGACCTTTTAGGACATTTTATATCCAAACTAAAACACTGTAATAAGTGTGTGATGGTAGTATATAGTGGTTTACTTTATATTTCCTAAAAGTATACAAATTTGGTTTAGCCTTTGCTAGTATCACATAAATGATTTTTTTACCTTAGTGTCCTCGTTTGTTCTTCATTGCTATGACAAAATACTCTGACCACTACCAACCTGGGGAGGAAAGGGTTTACAGTTCATCCGGGAGCCCAAGGTAAGAACTCAGGGCAGGATCCTGGAGGGAAGAGCTGGAGCACAGGCCATGGAGGAACACTGCTTACTGGCTTCCTCCCTGGCCCCTGCTCAGCCTGCTTTCTTATGCAACACAGGCCCACCTGCCCAGGGGTGGCACCACCCATAGTGGGCTGGGCCCTCCCATATCACTCATCAAGAAGATGCCCCTCAGACATGGCCACAGGCCAGTCCAATAGAGGAAATTCCCCGATTGAGGCTCCCTCAACCCAGGTGTGTCAAGTTGACACTAAAGCTATCCAGCATACTTAGTCTAGAGAACACAAAAAATTAAAATCTGGCCTGTTTCTTCCTATTAAAGACAAGGAAGGGGCTTGAGAGATGGCTCAGCAATTAAGAGCACTTGCTGCAGAGTTTGATCGTAGTACCCATGTCTGGTGGCTCACAACCACCTGTAATTTCAACTCTACAGGATCCAACATTCTCTTCTGGTCTCTAAGGGCACCCACATGCATTTATGTACACACACACACACACACACACAGCCCAGAGAGAAGTGATATACTCAGTTTCAGACATTTGCTTTCTCTTAATACTTTTTTTTTTTTTTTAAATCATCATAAAAAGTCCTGGGCTCTCTTTAAATAAGACAGAACCAAACTATAAAAACACTTTAAGCTCTGTACTAACTCCTGCAGTTCACTTGTAAAAGGAAACCAGATAATATACCCACTGAATATAGAAATAGCAAAAGCTATTACAAAGAATTCGGGTCCATCAACAAGTTTGTGAATATACACAAAAGACTCTAATGTCAAGTAGCTGGATCTCAAAATCTTAGCAGTATACAAATGGAAAAATTTTTCTTCTTAATTTCAAAGTCCATACTTTTTCATATTTTACCTGGACAAGTCACTCTTGGCAGTGAACCACCATCAATATGCCCCTGATAACATGAACACACCTCTCTGCTATTTGATCACAGGATTACCTTTAAATCCTATTTAATAGAATCAATGCCAGCAAATATTTCCTTACCACTTGTCCATGGGAGGGAGAATCAACTTACCTGATAGGGCTGAGGGAACAGGAAATGAGCATACCCTGGCTCACTCCCCTATAGGGATCTGTCCTTAGGAATTAACTCCTCATCTTACCTGCAGAGAGGAGACTTCTGCTCTGATCACCATACAAAAAACTACAATTAAAGCTGAGTGGACTCCATAGGGCAGCTGTAATATGTGACTGTATGAGCTTTTAGAGATGAAGTAGAAAGTATCAGGAAAGCCTTCTGTCAGGAGTCTTCAATGTACAGGGCTACAGAGATGGCTCAGCAGTTAGGAACACTTACTGTTCTTCTAGAGGACCCAGGTTCGATTCCCAGCACCCACATGGCAGCTAACAACTGTCTGTAATCCAGTTTCAAGGGATCTTCTGGCCTCTGTGGGCTTTGCAAGACACAGGTGTACTTACATACATGCAGGCAAAACACATATACATATAAAATATAAATAACAAAATCTTGTTTTACAAAATCTTCAATGTAGCTTTTATCAATATTAAAGGAAACAGTCTAAGCTCTAAAACTTCTAAATTTTTCAATTAGATTTGCATTCAAGACAGAAACAAAATGTTATTTATCAACACAGGTATATTTTATATTTGATTTAAAACGTGTGTTTGTGTTCATTGTGTCTAGATGTCATTTGCTTTAAGACTAATTATGTGGGTAAACCCTCTTCTAATTAAGAGAACATATGTTGGTATTTATTACATTAAAGTTTTGTTTTTTTTCTAATGCAGTCCTTTCAGAATCAGTCAAGCATGATAGTGCATGCCTTTAATCCCAGCACTTGGGAAGCCTGGTCTCCATGGCAAGTTCTAGGCCAGGCAGGGCTACACAGTGAAACCCTGTGAGGGGTGTGTCTATATAGAGGGCCATAAGATAAAATTAACACCCTAAAATGCAAAGCTTTTCAATGTTTATCCTGCTCCCATGCTTCCCCTATAGCTGCTTTCCTACAACTCCATAGCATTTCTAATCAACTTCAGAATATACAACAAAATTCCTGTATTTGATAATTAAATAGTGAAACATTACTCTGCTACTTTCCTTGTGAAAGGGAGATCACCTTCACTGCTTAAGGGAAAAATACTCTACTTAGGTAGCTCAATTATTTCACCGGGAAAACAGAATTAACCACTCAAAGAATACTTTGTACCGCAATTCTAATTTACTCAGTCACTGAGGAAAACTTGAACATACTCGTCATTATAAAAGAGGCAGCATACAATACCAGAAGTATCCCAAATGCAGTTTGTTCAAGAGTTTTGTAAATTCTCACCATGCAAAGTGTGGTCTGCCCCTAACACATTCCACTCTGCTGGTAGTTTCAGGTGTCTGAATGCCAGTGCAACCTTCTCATCAAGAGAATTCACATCCCCAGAAGGGGGTCCTGATCGGTCGAGAAAACGAGTGAAGTTCAGAGCCTGCTGATTTCCAGCACTGGTTGCCAGGAATTGAGCAGCATCATAGGCCTCATCCTGGATGAAACAGAAGTCTTCTTCAGCTACTACAAACACAGGAAGGCCCTCTTTGGAAGCACAGAGCAGTACCTTCACGGTCTCACAGCAGTTATGACCTAAAGAAAGCAGAAGCAGTTAAGAAAACTCAATCTACTGAATTTCTAAAGGAAGCTATCCTACAGGATTTAGAAAGAGAAAGAAAAGAAACAGTTTTTAAAAAAAAGGCATAGCCTATCTTTAATTGGATTTTAGTCCACTAAAAAGTCTATTTTATTTACAACAAAAATTGAAGGTAAATCATGAGGTATGAATTATCTGTTCCCCACTGAGTAAGCTATAGGATATAATGAAGAACACTGATGGCTACAGACTCAGGAAACAACAGACATGGACCCCAGCCTCCATCCACTGAAGACAGGTTTGGTTATCCTGACAGTCATTCAGCCTTGATCACTGTTTCTCTGCTCATAAAATGAGACCATCTCATAAACTGTTTAAAATATCAGAATACTACACACAAAGCACATGGCATAAAACAGCTAAAACTAGTTGCTATTATTATTATTATTAAAATGCTGGACTGTTCAGGTAACACAAAAAAAAACAGGTTCTTAAAATTTTTATACTAAGAGTTTCACTAGCTGGTATGGGCCAACAAAGCTGTAAGACAAACTGATGTCTCTGACACTGAAAAAATAGAAAGGGAAAAGAATAAATAAAGGCACAGAAAGCACCTAGGTGAGAAACAAGCTATCTAATGGTTAAAGGCCCTCTTAAGAGTCATCAAATTCACACCTTCTCTAGGCCTGGAGGGTCGGAGGTAAATGTGCCTGAGGTTGAAAAAACTTCCCTGCAAGGTTCTTATCACTGTATAAAGCATCTGCAACCATGGAAACAAAACACTACTACAGATAAACAGAAGTACTAAAGTATGACCTAAAAATTACTTCATTTCCCGTTAAGCTAAAAGTGGAACACATCCCATCCAGGCCTTCCCTTCTGAGACTGAAGAATTAGGACTTTGTTTTACCAGCTTTCTAAAAACAGAACCCTAAACATACTTGCTTGGGCCTATCAAGGCCAGTACCACACAGATGTCATCCTCTAAGAGAAAGGGTACACTACAATAGTCGGTATTAGGAAAAATAATGGTTTTGTTACTCGGTTTGGCATAGACGTATCTAAAAATTTGGTGTTTTTTCTTTATGAAGTGACTGTGGAACAGTAAAGGATTTTTTATCAGTTTGTAGACCTCCACTCAAAGAAGAGAGGTTACAAGGGAAAGCGTGCACATTCACTGCTTGATTTTGGTGGTCAATGAATAAATCTGGTATATTTATTAAAAAAAAGGAAGAAAAATATTTATTTCAAAGTCTTCAAAATATTTTCATTAAAGGTTACTATGTAAAACATACGTATCATGCTTATGATAAAGCATTTAAATAATTCAAAACCATATAAAAAGTCAATATTGACATCCACCCCCCAAGACAAACTGTATTATATCTACAACCTTCGAAGAAAAGGCAATAAAATTACTTCAAAAGCCTTATAACTTCTTTATTAACTCTTTTAAATTTGTTTTATTTATTTTTCAGAGGTTTTAAATTTTCTTATATGTATGTATGAGTGCCTACATGTATGTATGTGCACTCTATTGTGCCTGGTGCCCCCCAAAAGCCAGAAGAAGGTGTCAGATCCCCTGGTACTGGAGTTAAAGGCTGTTCTGTGGGTGCTGGGAACTGAACCCAGGTCCTTTGCAAGAGCAGCAAGTACTCTTAGCTGCTGAGCAATCTCTCCAGTCTTTTTGTTTGTTTTGTTTCTGAGACAAGGTTTCATGTAGCCCAGGTAGGCCTCAAACTTGCTATTTATCTGAGGATAGCCTTGAACTCCTGATCCTCCTGATTTATAGTATCTCTTTTAAATATAAGATTCTTATTCTTGTTGAGAAAAAAAGTCAGGTGTGGTGGCTCATGCTTGTAATTGTAGCACTCAAGGAGTTAAGAGAAAGGACTGCTGAAAGTCCCATGCCAGCCTGGGACTAGTCAGTTCCAGGTCATCCCGGTATATAGAATGGATCCAGTCTCAAAACACCTCCTCCCCTTGATGGGCGTGGTGGTGCACACCTTCAATCCCAGCACTCGGGAGGCAGAGGCAGGCAGATCTGTGTGAGTTCAAGGCCAGCTCAAGGTCTACACAGTGAGCTCCAGGACAGCTGGGGCTACAGGGAGACCCTGTTTCAAAAAGATCAAAACAAACAAACAAACAAACAAACCCCCCAAAAACCACCTCCTTTAAAAAGACAGAAATTAGAAAAGTGGGAGGTGATTGCAATTCTATTACTTAAGTAAAAGTTTTGTTCTGTAAAGCCAGGCATGGTGGCGCACGCCTTTAATGCCAGCACTCGGGAGGCAGAGGCAGGTGGATCTCTGTGAGTTCAAGGCCAGCCTGGTCTACATAGTTCCAGGGCAACTGGGGCTACAGGGACACCCTGTCTCAAAAGGTTATAGACTAATATCAAGATGTAGCTGCCTTTTGAAGGTCAATCATCTGGTCTTAGTAAGAACTGAAATGTTACAAAACACTGACAACGAATCATACATACAGCTCAAAGAAAAACCAGAGCCTATATAAAACACGGTATCAGGGGCTTGAGAGGTGACTCACTGGACGAAAGCCATCACTGCTCTTACTGAGGACCTGGGTTTCATTCCCAGCACCCACATGGTGGCTCACTAGCACCTGTAACCCCAGTTCCGGAGGATCTGATATCCTCTGTGGGCACCTGCATGGCACCTGGAGCACATAAACTCATACAGGCACGTACACATTCACATAAATAAAAATAATTTTTTATTTTTTTTAAAAGCATGACATTAAAAGCAAGAAGGCACAAAGTTCTTTTTCTTCTCATAGCACAAATAACTAAGAATCATAGGAATAGTTCGCACATAAGCAGAAAAGGTACAAAGATGCCTCTATCCAAAACAGCTGCTACAAAAAAAGGACCAGACACATTATTCAGTAACTGAGATGCACAAAGCACTGTACAGATTTTCCATCAAAAGTCCTGATTAATCAGACACTGCCCTTGGTAGACAGGAAACCAGAGGCCGTCACTACTGTCACACAGAAACCACCAAAGGTACTTCTGGAAAGAGAATAGCCTCTAGTGCCAGGTTAAGAATTCAATTCAGGGTAGGCATGGTGGTGCATGCCTTTAATCCAAGCACTTGAAGGCAGGCAGATCTCTGTGAGATCAAGGCCAGCCTGGTCTACATAACGAGTTCAAAACCAACTTGGGGATACAGGACACCCCTGTCTCAAAACAACCCCACCCCCACCCCCACCCCCACCCCCACCCCCACCCCCACCCCCACCCCCACCCCCACCCCCCCGCCAATGAATCAAACATCGAGGCTGGCTCAGTGAATAATAACACCTGTTGCTTTTGTAGAGGACTCAGATTTGGTTCCCAGCACCCACATGGTGGCTAGCATCTGTCCTTAACTCCAGTTCCATCTGATACCCTCGTCTGGTCTCTGGACACTGCATCCATGTGGTGCACTTATATTCATGCAGGTATAACATTCATACAGAAAAATAGAAAAGAAAAATAGAAAAGTTTAAATTATTTTTTATTTTATGTGTATGAGTATATGGTTTGCATGCAGGTAGATACATCCAAGTATGTGTACAATGCCCACGGAGGTCAGAAGATGGCACTGGATGCCCTGGAACTGGAGTCACAGAGTTACTAGCTGCCATGTGGGTGCTGGGAATCGAACCCTGGTCCTGTGCAAGAACAGTCAGTGCTCTTTTCTGCTGAGCCATCTCTCCAGCACCCCCCTCCAAATAAAGTATTTTTTAAAAGAATTCAACTCAAAGAGCCAGAAACCTCTTGTGCATTCCCACCCCAAATGAAAGTGGGGGAAGGAAGGTGCACATACATCTTCCTAAAAGATCAGCTTCTGAAAACCGGATGAATTTCAACAGAGGAAACAATGTCCATCAAGCAGCAGTGATTCCTAGAAGAAGCCTCAGCATATACCAGTGAAGAAAACAAAACCCTTGCCATCACGAAGCTAACACTTCATTAGAATCAGAAATAAGCAAAACATACAGTGCAGGAGAAGTTGCTGAGTGCAGTGGAGAAATGATGCAGGGAAGGGAAGATAAAGAACAACACTGTGAAAAGGCCTTGTAGACTTTTATTAAGAAAAGCTCAGAGAGGAAGAACCTAAAAGGAAGGGAAGACACAAGTCTACGAAGACAACAAAAGTGGAATGAAAACAGCTTAACTGTAGACTAAAAAATTAATCCCATGATTAATGTATTTGACAGCCTACCACACCACCAGTGCCCCATCTCTATCTCTCCTCAATAAAAGGCTGAACTAATCCAATGACAGTAGCTGGACAGACAAATAAAGTATCTCCAACATGATGACTAAAGCAGAAGATCCAGTGGGAGCCTCCTTAAACAGTGACCAGAGCTTCTAACACACTAACTCACTGGCACACAGCAAAGGCTCACAAGCTAAAGTGCTGCCATGATCTCTCCTAGCCTTCTCCAAGTAGAAGAGGGTCCTTTCAGGGACTGTAATCTTTGTGTCACCTCTGCAGTAATTATGAAGCTCTTACCAAAAACCTAAAGGAATTTCAGGTGGCTGAACAATGAGCCACTGGGGAGACGAAGGTTGAATCTGCAAGCATGATAGAGAATATGAGGTGAAAGTAAAGAAAAGGCTGATTAATAGGAAAGGAAAGCATAGTCAGGTACTCCAGGTCTCAAATGAATGAATGGGTCAGGAATGACTTCTCAGAATTAAGACAAAAATACAAAGAGCAGAAGGCAATATTGATTCTGTAGGCTTGAGCCACTAGGACAATAATACTCAAAAGCACTGATGGACATCACAGAGGGTATGGTTTGATAATATGCTGTATATACATACACACACACACACACACACACACACACACACACACACACACACACGCAGACACATACTCTGCAAATTTTAATCCTAACTTCTTTCTAAATAAGAAATACATTTAACTCTATTTCTTGTAAGACCCCACTCAGAAAGTGACTCTACCTAAAGAACTGCTTCTCCTATCATCAACACATGGTAAAGTTTAGCAATGGTGATATTGAATGGCATCCCTGTTTGAGAGAGACCTCAAGTTTCAGATAAGCTTTTCTGATATGATACATGTCGCAGGAAAACAAGATGACTAGACCTTTAAGTTACAAGGGATACCTAATACTCTTTAGAAAGGAAATTGCTGTCTATCCTGACTACCTTCTTATATTTCCTATCAATAGAAATTTAGGAGATATATTCCTAGAAACGGTCTGGAAGCTGTATAAAACCTGTATTTTTCAAAATCCTTTTTATCAGGTAGGTAAAAATAAATACAACCTTCAGTTGACATAATCTCAGATCTCTGAAGGGAGTAATTTTTGGAATTTCATAGGTCTCAGATATAAAGTCAACTTATATGGAATGACATGGGAATGAAAAGCTAGTGAATGTATCCAACATAGTAAGACTCAACAGAATGCTTCAAACACTAGTAATTTTAACACTACCTATACCAATAAAGTGGAACCACCATAGCATGTTTAACCATATCCATTCTACTCTCTAATGGGAAACAATGAAACTGTTAACATTATTAGGAGTACCTGTCAAAGTGCACTCTTCTGAATTCTGGTCAAAACTGGCCATTTTGTTAACTTTAGAAAGGCAGATAGATAGACTAAGGAAAGAAATCATCTCCAGAAAAAAAATTAAGGCATCTTCATATGCTGGGACAGACCAAGAGACAAATATCATACTTTATCACCACATCTGTTAGATATAATGCCTTGATGACTTTTAAATAGTTTTAAAATTCTGTTTAAACTTACAAATGCAATGGTAACTAAGCTGTCATTCCTTATTGGTGTATGATTTACAACTCTGTGGAAAATTTGGCTTTAAAAAGACACTGTAAGGTTTTCCCTCCAAGATACGAAGGATTTATTTGAGTTCTGCCCTTTTGGTTTTGTCACCATGAAATTCAAAATGAATTCTGAAGTACCATCATGATAACTACATGAGAACTTATACCTTCCACATGTGTTTTAATTTTCTCCAAATTTCAACATCTTATAAATTACTTTTTCTGATTCTGATATCTTCCAGTGTATAGCATCTCTTTATTGGACCTATTTATAGTTAAGTTCAGCACTGTATGGAACAAGCAAGATAAGTAAAAATTACCTTTGTACTTAAAGATCTGACAGCAATTGTTAGCACCCTGTTTTACTCTTTAACTCTATACTAATAATTCAGAGAAAAATGTCCAATCACTAGTAAAGTAGCCAGGTATAGTGGTATAGGCCTGTAATCCCAGCACTAAGGAGACTGATGCAAGAGACAGAGTTCCAAGACCAGTCCAGGCTACATAGCTAAACTCTCCCTCAAAAAACAAAACAAGGGGCTGGAGAGATGGTTTAGTGGTTAAGAGCACTGGCTGTTCTTGCAGAGGACCCAGGTTCAGTTCCCAACACCCATATGGCAGCTAACAATCAGCTATAACTCCAGTTCCAGGGAACCCAACGCCCTTTTCTGGCTTCCATGGGCATTGTACAACACAGGTGCACTTATATATGTAAGCAAAACATTCATACATATAAAATAAATCAAAACTAAACAAAACAAAACAAATAACTAATAAAGTCTAGAAGAGAGTTCATTCAGATACCTACCAGGAACAATGGTCTCCAATGTATCAGAATTGACCTTCCGGGTACTTGTGCAGTGATGGAGTGTGGAACCTGAAAATACCAGGTAAAAAACTACATCATCTTCAACTTTGTCCTCTTCTGCAAGCAGTACTGAAACAACACAATCGCCCTAGGAAACGAAAAGATTTAAGAAGTTTGGATTAGTAGGGCTCCTTTGGGTAGTATGCTTTATAAAAATGCATGCAATTAAAAATCAAATATAAATTAAAACTAAGACCCTGGCTCCAGTAGGCTTTTGTTTACATATGTTTTGCCTTATACAGGTTAGACAAGCACTCTACCATTTCTATCTCTAGTCCCTCTAGAAGGTTTCATACAAACACCAACTAGACAGTATTTTAGGCACTGAGAATACAAAAGTACTCTGAAAATAATTGTTTTCTTTGAGCTTCTATTTTAGCAGAGGTGGTAAAACAACAAGACAACAGCATAGTAACTGTTTTGCCCCATTATATGATCTATTTCAGAGGTTTCATGAGCAGCATGCTGAACATGTGTATTCCATAGCATTTGAATGGAATGTTCTATATATGTCTATTAGGTCTGTATAATACATAATGTCATTTAACTAAAAAAAATGTAAGTTAAGGGTGGGGTTATATTTTTAAGAGGGAGGGTGGTAAACAGCTACATGTTCACTGGGGTATTTCTTGGCTTCCATATTCCCGTTTCAACACTAATTAGATAATTTTCCAAATCCTACAACTCATAAATGACTATCAAGTCTAGCCATTCCCCAACAAAGGTAAGGGCCTCTAAAATATCTACCTAGGAATTGTAACATGCATTCAAATTCCACTTACAAAGACATTTTAGATCCAGTAAACTTTCCTTAACTACATAAATAGAACCAATCCTTTTCTTTTCATGAAAATTATTATAACAGATTGAATTCTCCATCTATTAAATAAAAGTCCACTTTCTAACAACCTGTATCTCTTGGCCATCTAACATCCATGTTCTCCTTTACTCATCCCTTCATAAGCCTTTGTCATCAGATAAATCTTATACAATAACATTCCATGTCTTTGAAATTATTTAGAAAGAAAAATATAGTTGTGGATACTTTTCTATTAGTTTTTATTTATAAGTTGTCATTTTTAAAAAAGCTGAGGTTGAGGCCAGGTGTGGTGGTACAAACCTTTAAGCCCAGGCAGAGTCATGTGGATCTCTGTGAGATGGAGACCAGCCTGAACTACATAGCAAGTTCCAGGCCAGATGGGGCTACAGGGAGACTCTGTCTCAAAAACAAACAAACAAAAAACAACAGTAACAAAAAAGTTGAGGCTTGGGGCTAAATTAAATTCTTAGTTTCTGTCCTCTCAATTACGAACATAGCTTGTGTTGCAACCATAAACCGAAAAAATTCACACATCAAGGTCTGAGGCACTGAGATTTAACATTTCACACATCTTAATACAAAATATAGAGAAACAATTTAGTGAAAGCTTGGTCATTTGACATGAAAAATAGAGGGAAAATATCATTTACTTAGAAAGATTTTTTTTCTTTTCTATTTTACCAATATTAAGGTCTGTAAGAGAAGCATGCCACCCTGTGGCCACATTATTAAGCCTAGAAGCATATGAAGCAGAACACAGTATTTTGCTAAACACTGAAAACCAAAAATCATAAAGTTAAACCTAGGATTAAGTCTAATGAAGGATATATTCCAAGAGGCTGATTTTGTAAAGTGAGTTCAATGTCCTTCCTAAATCATGAATACCACTCCCATTTTATTCCCAGTGCCTGTCTAGCACCCTAAATAGGATTCCCTAGAAGCATATGAAGCAGAACACAGTATTTTGCTAAACACTGAAAACCAAAAATCATAAAGTTAAACCTAGGATTAAGTCTAATGAAGGATATATTCCAAGAGGCTGATTTTGTAAAGTGAGTTCAATGTCCTTCCTAAATCATGAATACCACTCCCATTTTATTCCCAGTGCCTGTCTAGCACCCTAAATAGGATTCTGTGCACAAATGCAGCATATAAGAAGTCAAAATGAACCCAAATAAGCTCTAACGTACCTGGACTTTAAGTTATTAACATAATGAACTGAAGAGCTCCAGAGCACTCTAACACAAGGAATATCACAGTAAGTAAAACAGAATTACTACTAACTTTGGTCATTACTCTCAATTATAATTTGGTCTTACACCTAAGTCTCTGGGAAACAATTCTGAAAAGTTTAAGTTGGTAAAATGTTTGCTATCCTTCAGCACGAAGTAACCGTTTAAATGTCGGCAGCACATATGAAACACTCCACTTTCTCAAAGTACTGAAATGCCCTTATATCCCAGAAAATGTGCAAAGGAAAGTGCAAAAGTTTCATCTTTTTCTTCAAGTGTTGGAAACTCTGAGCCATGGGCCACAGTCTGTCTCCTGCTTGTTGGGGGCTCACCAGCTGACAACAGTTGCTTTTTAAATTTTTAAACAGGTGAAGAAAAACTAAAAGAGGGTCTTCAACACGAAAATTATATGAAATGTTTCATTTCAGTGTCCATAAAGAAAGTTTCACTGGAACCCAGTCATGTCCATTCATTTACACAGTGTCTATAGCCACTCTTGAAGTAAACTGGGATACAACAGCTAAGTGATTATTTGATTATTTACCACCTAGATCTTTAAAAGAAAGAAGTCTACTAAATTTCTAATTGAGATTTTTCCACTTAGATTTCTAAAGAGGAATTTAAAAAATATATCCTCCTTTTCAAGATGAATTATTTCCTCTCCACCCAATACCTTACTAGGGTATTATGTGCACCCATACTAGTGATAATTTGGGCTTCCTTTTAATGACAGCAGGCAATGGCTAACACAGGCAACTGAAATCCTTTCAACAAGGCTTTCAACATCAACCTCTTTTTTTCACTCGCAAGACAAAAATAACTAAGTTCTGAATGGCTTTCATACCTTTAATAGTTTTTTGTTGTTAAGTTATACAACCTTATACTTGAAATATTAAATAGAAGGAAAGAAAGCTTTATTTACTTCAAGACACCTTAAAAGTTAGATTCCAAAGGCACTTGGAATTGAAGTAGGTGGTTTTCTCTGATAGTCACTGAAGTCAAATAAAGTCCACATTTCACATACATGACGTCTATTTAGTACAGTGCACCAGGTACCTAGTGCTACTTGAGATGACCTTGAATAATTAAGGCAAATTTCAGCAGAAGGCAAGAAGATGAAGACTTTCCACAGAAAAAGTGAGGCTATGCCACAGCAGGTTCAACTAAGAGAGGTCACTGATCAGGGGAAGAGTAGAGGCATTCCTAGGGGAGAAAACCCTAGGCCAGTGCAAAGCATCAAGGGTTATGAGTAACAGTGTTGCCACTCTTCTCACTGTAGTTCAGTATTAGCACTACCTGTAGTCAAGTGTTGCTTGATTTTTAAAACTATGACCAAACTCATTACTATCCTATAATACTAAAGAAGATGGTCTCTGATGCTACCCCTGCTTATGCTTAAATCACAATACAATACAGTGCTATCAGTGTTTGAGTTACAGATGTTATTTAAGTACTCTGTGCCAAAAGATTAGTGCAAGAATTAAAACGATGGATAAAAAGAAAGCACCTATGTCAACGCACTGCCCACACGAGTTTCAACTGGACTGCTATTGTAGGATGAACCTTCCTGACAAAAAATCTGAAAGATTCCAAAATCCAAAAACTTTTCAGTATCGTTATCACTCAAAAACAAAACAACAAAACAAAACCAAACAGAAAACAAAACAAAACCAGACATGGATGGGGGTGGAGAAATGCTCAGCCATTAAAAAGAGTGTGTACTGATTTTACAGAGAATCTAAGTTTAATTCCTAGCACCCACCCCTGGGCACCTGCACTCACATGGACATACATACCCACAGCAGACACAGACGGACAGACAGACAGACAGACAGACACAATTAAAATATATCTTTAGGGTCTGGAGAGGTGGTCCAGTGGTTAAGAGCACTGGCTGCTCTTCCAGAGAACCCACCACACACATGGAGGCTAACAACAAACAGTTCACTACTCCAGGGGTTCCAAAGCCCTCCTCCGGCCTACACAGACATTATATGCTTATGGTGCACTTACATACATGCAAGTAAGCTGGGCGTAGTGGCGCATGCCTTTAATCCCAGCAGGGAGGCAGAGGTAGGTAGATCTCTGAGTTTGAGGCCAGCCTGGTCTACAAAGTGAGTTCCAGGCCAACTGGGGCTACAGGGAGACCCTGTCTCAAAAAGACACAAAACAAACAAACAAACAAAAAACACATACACGCAAGCAAAACACTCATACACATAAAATAAAAAAATAAAATCTTTTTTTAAAATGGATGCTAGAGCATATCAGATTTATATTTTTGGAATAGGGATGCTTAAGACATCAAGTCTATGCAACTATCTCATATTCTATAAATAAATTCAAATTCTAAAAGCTGCTATTCCAAAGCATTTAGTAAAAATATTACTCAACCAAGCCAGGTGTAGTGGTGATGGAACTCCAAGTTCTAGGCCAGCCAAGGCTATATACAGAGTCCGTCTCAAAAAAAAAAAAAAAAAAAAAGGGAGGGAAGGAAAAAATTACTCAACCAACACTATGCACCAGAATGTAAACTCCATGACAGTTCTTTTATTCCATAATATCTCTTTAGTATAGAATGACCAAGCAGCTATTGTCCAGCATACAATATATGTTGAAAAAGACAAGAAAAATTTATAACAGTTATTCCTAGGGAGTATATAAGGGCAATTGCTATGTGTTTAGTGCTTTTCCTTCCTTGCCAACTCTTGGCACAGTATATGTACGTGTGCTTTATATGTATGTGAGCGCATGCACAGAGGCCAGCAATTGGCATTGGGTATCTCCTATCAATTTGCCACTTTATTTACTGAGGCAAGGTCTCTCACTGTACCCAGAGCGCCCAGATTTGGCTACTCTAGCTAGGCAGCAGCAGCAAGGATCGCCTATCTTTGCCTCTAAGTGTTGGGACTACAGGCAGAACATACCAGACCACTGTTTACATGGGTTCTAGGGATTCAAACTCCAGTCACTCATATTTGTCACTCAGGAAAAGTACTTTACTGAGACATCTTCTCAGCCCCTGTATTCCAATTTTTGACAAGATAATGTGTGGTTTGTTACTCTTATTTTTTTAATTGGCATATAAATTATTAGGCTTCACTATGGTATTTTCATATGTAAATTGCTTTTGTTGATACTCGTCTCTCTTTTCCCCCATCTCTGAAGTTATATTTTTAATTTTATTATATTTATTTAATGTGTATGAGTGTACTGTCTGAATGTGTTTAAGTGCACCCACGTTGTGCAATGCCTGTTCAGAAGAGGATGTCAGATCACCAGAACTGGAGTAACAGATGTTGTTAGCTGCTATATGGGTGCTAGGAATCCAATCTAGGTCCTCTGCATGTCTGCATAAGCAGACAGAGCTCATAACTGCCAAGTCATCTCTTCAGGCCAAAGTTACCATGTTTTGTTTCTTTTTTTTTTCCTTCGATACAGGGTTTCCCTGTAGCCCCAGCTGAGTCTAGAACTATGTAGACCAGCAGACTAAATGCATGCACCACCATGCCCAGTTATAATATTTTTAAGAAAAGAAAAAAACATTCTAAAAAAAATCTGTTACTTATAAATATCAAGGGGGAAAACAGAACTGTTTAAAAAAAAAAAAAGATAACATCAAGGCTGGAGAGATGGCTCAGCAGTTAAGACCACTGGCTGCTCTTGCAGAGGATCCAGGTTTGATTCTCAGCATCCACGTGGAGGCAAACAACCATCTGTAACTCCAGTTCCAGGGGATCCGACACTCTCTTGTGACCTCCTCAGGCACTGCATGACATCAGTGCACTTACCTACATGCAGGCATTACACTCATACACATAAAATAAAAATAATAAATAAAATATAGGGGGGGGAAAGTTAACATCACCAAGAGTGACATTTCCCTGATACCATTCACTGAAGACACAGCATCAACCATGTTGTGTTCCCAAGAAAAATGTTCAACTTCAACCTAGCAAAATCAAACCCAAATCAAGAGGTCTTTCAATAGGAAAGATAGCCCATAACCTCAAAAAAAAAAAAAAAAAATGCCTTTAGTGAAAATTAAATAAGACTGGGGCACTAAAGACTAAAAAGACTCCCAACCACATGCAATCCATGATCCTGGGCTGAATTCTGAATGATTTTTTTAAAAAAAAAATAGTATTAAGGCCAT
This sequence comes from Nannospalax galili, assembly GCF_000622305.1. NCBI lineage: Eukaryota > Metazoa > Chordata > Mammalia > Rodentia > Spalacidae > Nannospalax > Nannospalax galili. The sequence continues at coordinate 1,878,086 of NW_008355272.1, forward strand.
TTTCGAGATAACAGGCAAATTTTGAATGAGGTTTACACATTTAACACTGCACCCATGTTCAAATTTCTCATTTTGCCAATTATACTACGGTTATAAGACAATATTCTTATTTCTTGTTCTTAGCAAATACATTATGAAGCATCTGGGGTGAAGGAACATGATATGATGTCTACAACTTATCTAAATGTTTCAGAAAAAAATGGCAAAAGACTGATTCAGAAAAATAGTATGATTATGCAAATACAACAAGATGGCAAGAATGAACTTGAGTTTAAGGTACATGGGATTTCTTTATAACTGCTCCATAAATTTGAAAACAGTTTTCCAAGTTTCCCAAAATAGCAAGATTTAAACCCACCACACATATAGGGAAAGTGAAATCAAGTAAGTTAATGATACAGTAATATTAAGTAGATGCTGTGCACTGCTCCCGTCTTGTCTATTTGGGATTGGGGGTGGGGGTGACTTGTCTCATTTATATACAATCCGTTTACACCTACATAACTAGATTTGCTTTAAATACAACACTACAGGTAATTAATACCATTCTGCAAAATAATTTCTTGACTGATGATCATCTATAGCTTTTACAGTCAATAATATGAAGTCCTTGTCTTTGGTTACTCAAAGCAACTGTTGTTCAACACTACTAAAAGCTCCTAGAACAGAGAACAGAGGAGCCCCTGTAGCAGTGATCATAGCAAAACACAGATCTTAGTCATTTCTAATACTACCCTCCATTAAAAGAAATGATAGCTCCTCAGAAAGTGGCTTGTGCCGGGCCTCAGTCTGGGTCTGTACAAATGAGCTTGGAACTTTTTGCTTTGAAAGAAAATGAGAGGGTGGGGGGAGGCTATGCCCTCAAAGACACAAAAGCCAGATTGATATGGCTCCTTCTAGACAAATCTGGAACTATTTCAAGACCAAATAATTAATAATAAATTGTAAACAATTAAAAAAAATGGGAAGTCACCAGGTACAGTGACAAACACCTTTAATCCCAGCACTAGGGAAGCAGAGGCAGACAGATCTCTGTAAGACCCAGGCTAGCCTGGTCTACATAGTGAGTTCCAGGCAAGCTGGGGCTCTGGGCAACCCTGTCTCTAAATAAGTAAGTAAATAAATAAATAAAATAAATAAATAAGTAAACAAACAAACAAACAAACAAGTAATAAAAAATGAAACTGGTGGGAGAAGTCATGAGTCTATACTAATAATAAAGATAGATAAGCTAAGCACAAGGGATGACTGTATAGACAGAATAGTGAGGGGCAGCTAGTAAAAAAGGAGGGATTGCTAGAATAATAAAATTATCACTTTGTTTTTCTACTGGTAAAGACTGATCCTGGCAAAAATTGCCAGTGAATAATTCATCCTAGGGAGGAATTCTGGTAAAGAACAATTGTCTTCAAGTGCCTCCCTTTACAGGCTGCTTATCAATTAGACACAAAAGAAAAATGTAGCATTTATTCTGCAATAAAGTGTGTCAATATCTTGACCAAATAATCAAAATAAATAGCCCATAAAAACAGAAGGACATTGTGTATTTTCAGATGTGATACCCTGAAATGGATAAAACATTACCTATGCAGTACTCTGACTAGGAAAGGAAAACTTTAATCTAATAATCTAATCTAATCACACACACACACACACACACACACACACACACACACACACACACACACACCCCAGATCATGAGAAACATTGTATTAAACACTGTATTCTTCAAAACTGTCAAAGCCATGAAAGAAAGAAAAGCTATGGCAAGTTACAGAATAAAGGCTAAAAAGAACATGGCAACTAAAAGCTGTATCTAACCCCACTATCTTCAGAGAATCCTCACTCTTAGATCTGTATATTGGAGTGTTTCAAGAAGTAAAGGCCAGAAGATATGTAATTTATTAAGATAATTGGGGGAGGGGCTATCAGTGTCTACAGACAAGATAGCTAGGGTGCAACCATTAGAAACAAATGCAGCAAAATGTTAACAATGGGGCATCATCCCAAGTAAAGGACACATGAGGACCCATTGCATTATTGTTTTGAATTTGATTATTTGGAGAAATTTAAATTGATTGACTAGAAGAATGTCAAGCCCTCTGTCCTAGTGTAAAGGGAAAAGTTAGACGTTGGGTGACATCTTCCATCTTATATGTGGTTTCTGGACTCAAGGAAGGGATAAACAGTTTTTTGTATCCTATAGCACAACCAAAGTTTCTGTTTCACTCCTAACATCCAGGCACTTACTGCGATGAACACCCCAGCTACAATAAAAGATCAGAGCAGGGTCTCTACCATTGATCTCAAGTCTAACGCAGGAGTTGACAAACTTTTCCTATAAAGATCTAGGTGGTGAATACTTTAGGCTCTGTGGAACATACATGTGATCAGTGTTGAAATTACTCAATGCTCAAAAGCAAGCATGTACAATAACATAAAAAACAAGCACAGGATTGGCAAGATGACTCAGCGAGTAAAAGAGCTGGCCATGATGCCTCCTGTGCCTGAGGCTTGATCCCCAGAACCCACACAGTGGAAGGAGAACTTTTGTACACATGTTGTGGAACATGCATGCGCACATATACACATGCACTCCCCCTGCCTGTCAATAAATTTAAGTTTTTAAAAGGAACCAAACATAACTGGGTTTCAACGAAATTTTGTTTCCAAAAACTGGCAGTGGGTCAGTGGCTCACAGATTTTAAGCTGGCAAACCCCCTTGCCTGAGCCCAGGGGCTTACACATTCTAAGTAAGGTTGTTTTACTTGCAACATCCGATGAAAACTAAGCTCCCCCTTCCTCAGAAGGAACAGATAATAAGTCTCTCTCTCTCTTTCTTTTCTCTTTCTTTCTTTCTTTCTTTCTTTCTTTCTTTCTTTCCTTCCTTCCTTCCTTCCTTTTCCTTCCTTCCTTCCTTCCTTCCTTCCTTCCTTCCTTCCTTTCTTTCTTTCTTTCTTTCTTTCTTTTTAACTGAGATTCACACACTATCCTACCCCACTCCTACCCTAGGCAAAGACATCAACCAGAAGCACATGAAGAAACCTGACCTCATAGGAGAAAAATCAGGCAAACACACAAGTACAGTGACAGTAAAAGGTGCTACAGACAGAAGCTATAGCCTAACAGAAGAGAAAGAAAAGAATAAAGAAATCAGCTACGGAACACTAGAAAGCTTCAAGTAGGCAAAATACTGTGAATCTCAAAAACAAACAAACAAGCAGAAGCTGAGTAGGCAGACAAAGGATAAACCCACTCAAAGGAGGTGAAAGGACGTACAAAGGCAAAAGTGAATAAAATGGCAGTTTTGACTCACAAAGCAATAAGCCATAGCGTGACCACCAGGAACACAGAAACAAGAACAAGAAGAGTTCTGGGGCCTCTGTCCTCCAGACCATGGGGCGCCATGGAAACGCTAATATCATCTGTCCCTTGCATTTATATACATGAATGACAAAGACCAAGCATGATCACATCATAAACTGTTTTATGAACACTAATGATCATTATCCTTCAGCTGTGTCTATAGGAATGATGAAGTGCTCTCCTACCCTAGCTCTTCTCATCTATCTTGCTCTCTTTGTTTTTCCTATAATATTTGTTAATGTCGGACTCATATGCATTTAACACATACACAGTATATTATATATTGGTATACAGAATTCCAAGACAGTTTATTTATTTGAGTTGAGGGCAAGGTTCCTACTTGTTTGATTCAATGCTTTATCAGTGCCAAAAAGTATGTCAGGTTGTTTTAGGTATTCAATAATGTTGGATGGATGAATAAATTCCTAACTCTACCTTCTGCAAATAACCTGCCTCTCTACAATGTATCATAAATGACTAGATGAAAAATCAAAAACTCTAATATCTAATGCTCTGAATATGAAAATTTGGAGCTTGAGTCTATAACATCACTAAAAATATTAGTAACTCAAAAATATTACTGATAAAGAGAACATGATTGGATCACCTCTGCCTAGATTACTATGGGCTTTACCCATATCTCTCTTATAGGAAAAATACTTAGATAATATGACAAGTCCCCTGGGACAAAGCTCATTCCCAAGTAACCAGCAAGGCCCTTAGCCTTCCATAAAAGCACCTTGACATTAAAAAAAAAAATCAACTAAAGAGTTTATTGATTTTAACATCAACTAAAGTCATTGCAGATACAGACTTGAGCTGATTTCACTGGCAGAAAAAATTATGCAACTTTATTGCACATGTAAAGCTACTTTTTATTTCAATCAAGCTAATCTTTTGCAGATAATGACACTGGCTAATGAAATCCAAATAACCACGCTTTTCGATTTTCACCACCCATGTATATATTCTAGTCGAAAGTATCCCTTCCAAATTCATAATTCTGCAACAGTAAGACACGGGCAAATTCTTAAGAGTTCCTTAGTCTACTGAGACAAAACCAGCAGATGGCGCCCAATTAATCCATTGCTCTCTCTGGAGGAGCTTTTCTCTTAACACAAGAATTTTGAGACTTCACAGATGAAATAGAAGCAAAATACAAGACATTTGGAAACTAATGTATGGAAATCATTTAAAGAATCATCTCTCCCTGGGGCTGGAGAGATGGCTCAGCGATTAAGAACACTGGTTGTTCTTGCAGAAGACCTGGGTTTGAATCCCAGCACCCACACGGCAGCTTATTCTCCTACTATCATGTTGCTGACTCAAAAGGGGGGATACTGGCTTGACCAGCTA